>NC_057812.1:253835443-253875519 GCF_018294505.1 Triticum aestivum
GGCCATATGGGCCTTAGTGGAGAGAGAGAGGGGCAGCCAAAGGTGAGCCGCACGCCTCCTCCCCCCTGGTCCGAATTGGACTAGGAGAGGGGGGGCGGCGCCCCCCTTTCCTTCTCCCTCCCCACTTCTTTCCCCCTCCTAGTAGGAGTCCTACTCCTACTAGGAGGAGGACTCCTCCTTGGTGCGCCATAGGAGCCGGCCGGCCTCCTCCCCTTGATCCTTTATATACGGGGGCAGGGGGCACCCCTAGACACACAAGTTGATCCACGTGATCATATTCTTAGCCGTGTGCGGTGCCCCCTTCCACCATAATCCTCGATAATATTGTAGTGGTGCTTAGGCGAAGCCCTGCGACGGTAGTACATCAAGATCGTCACCACACCGTCGTGCTGACGGAAATCTTCCCCAACACTTTGCTGGATCGGAGTCCGGGGATCGTCATCGAGCTGAACGTGTGCTAAAACTCGAAGGTGCCGTAGTTTCGGTGCTTGATCGGTCGCGCCGTGAAGACGTACGACTACATCAACCGCATTGTGCTAACGCTTCCGCTGTCGGTCTACAAGGGTACGTAGATCACACTCTCCCCTCTCGTTGCTATGCATCACCATGATCTTGCGTGTGCGTAGGATTTTTTTTGAAATTACTACGTTCCCCAACAGAGAACACATGATATATGTCTTGCGGTATGAATACTTGAGGTGACAATTGGGGTATCTTATTGATTCACTTGATATATGTTACGTCATTCAACTCGCGGATTCCCGCGGTGATATTGGGGTAATCTATGCATAGGGGTTGATGCATGTTTTTATTATCTTTTCTCCGTTGGAAACTTTGGGGTCTCTTTATAGTTCTTTGTGTGGATTGAGTATTATGAATATGAACTTGCTTTGGTGTTATCTTAGTACGGACTCTAGGATAGATCGAACGGAAAAAATAGCTTTGTGTTATTTTAGTACGGACTCTTGAATAGATCGAACGGTAAGAATAGCTTTGAGGTGGTTTAGTACCCTACAAACAATTCCTATCTTTTGTTCTTCGCTAATAGGAACTCGGGAGCGATTCTTCGTTACACTTTGAGGGATAATCATATGATCCAACCATGTTAGCACTGTTGAGAGATTGCACTAGTGAAAGTACGGACCCTAGGCCTTGTTTTTAAGCATTGCAACACCATTTTTGTGCATGTTTACTATTTGCTACCTTGCTGTTTTTTATTTATTCAGATTATAAAAATATATTTCTACCATCCATATTACACTTTTATCACCATCACTTCACCGAACTAGTGCACCTATACAATTTGCCATTGTATTGGGTGTGTTGGGGACACAAGAGATTTATTGTATTTGGTTGCAGTGTCGTTTGAGAGATACCATCTTCATCCTACACCTCTCATGGATTGATAAACCTGAGGTCATCCACTTGAGGGAAAATTGCTACTGTCCTACAAAACGCTGCGCTTGGAGGCCCAACATGTGTCTACAAGAATAAAGTTGCGTAGTAGACACCACACCACAGCGTAATGGTGTGTCCGAATGTCGTAACTGTACTTTATTAGATATGGTGCGATCTATGATGTCTCTTACCGATTTTCCAGTATCGTATTGGGGTTATGCATTAGAGATAATTGCATTCACGTTAAAAAGGGCACCGTCTAAATCCGTTGAGACGGCACCGTATGAACTATGGTTTGGCAAGAAACCTAAGCTGTCATTTCTTATAGTTTGGGGTTGCGACACTTATGTCAAAAGGCTTCAGCTTGATAAGCTTGAACCCAAATCGGAGAAGTGTGTCTCTGTAGGATACCCTAAAGAAACAATTGGGGACACCTTATACCACAGATCTGAAGGCAAGGTCTTTGTTGCCAAGAATGGAACCTTTCTAGAGGAGTTTCTCTCGAAAGAAGTGAGTGGGAGGAAAGCAGAACTTGATGATGTAATTGTACCTTCTCCCTTATTGGAAAATATCTCATCAGAGAAAACCGTTCCCGTGATGCCTACACCAACTAGAGAAGAAGATAATGATAATGATCATGAAACTTCGGATTAAGTTACTACTGAACCTTCGGATTAGGTTTTGTCTATCCTAAAGGTGCAAACAAAGTGTGAAAGCTCCAGCGATCTATGTATGGACTGGTGCAAGCATCTCGAAGTTGGAATATACGCTTTGATGAGGTGATCAAAGCATATGGTTCTATACAGACTTACGGTGAAGCCTTGATTTACAAGAAAGTGAGTGGGAGCACTACAACATTTCTGATAAGTATATGTGAATGACATATTGTTGATTAGAAATGATGTAGAATTTTGTAGAAAGCATAAAGGATTGTTTAAAAGGAGTTTTTCAATAAAAGACCTCGGTGAAGCTGCTTATATATTGGGCATCAAGATCTATAGGGATAGATCAAGACGCTTAATTGGACTTTCACAAAACACATACCTTGATAAAGTTTTGAAGAAGTTCAAAATGGATCAGTCAAAGAAGGAGTTCTTGCCCGAGTTGTAAGGTGTGAACTTGAGTAAGACTCAAAGCCCGACCATGGCAGAAAAATAGAGAGAGAATGAAAGTCATTCCTTATGCCTCAGCCATAGGTTCTATAAAGCATGCCATGTTGTGTACTAGACCAAATATATGCCTTGCCATGTGTTTGGCAAGGGGGTACAAGAGTGATCCAGGAGTGGATCACTGGACAACGGTCAAAATTATCCTTAGAGGAATAAGTAAATGTTTCTCGATTATGGAGGTGATAAAGAGTTTGTTGTAAAGGCTTACGCCGATGCAAGCTTTGACACTAAACCAGATGCCTCTGAGTATCAATCTGGATGCGTATTGAATGTAGGAGCAATTATCTAGAGTAGCTCTTGATACGTCTCCAACGTATCTATAATTTATGAAGTATTCATGCCATGTTTACAATAGTTTTATATGATTTTGGTATGATTTGATTAGAACTAACCCGGACTGACACTATTTTCAGCAGAACTACTATGGTGTTGTTTCTGTGCAGAAATAAAAGTTCTCGGAATGCGATCAAAATCAACGGAGAATTTTTTGGAAAATATAAAAAATACTGGAACAAAAATCTACCGGAGGGGACTCCCGTGGGCCCCATGAGGGTGGGGGCGTGCCCACCCCCTGGGTGCGCCCCTGTGCCTCGTGGACTACCCGTGGGGCCCCCTGACTTGTTCTCGATGCCAACCTCTCCTATAAATACCCAAACCTCCAGAAATTAATCTAGATCGGCAGTTCCGCCGCCGCAAGCCTCTGTAGCCATGAGAAATCAATCTAGGCCCTCTCTGGCACCCTGCTGGAGGGGGCCATCATCACCAGAGGGCATGGAGGAGGATCCAAGAGGGGGCATCATCACCATGAAGGCCAAGGTCCAGAGGGAGAACCTCTCCCCATCCAGGGGGGAGGCCATGGAGGAGGAAGCACAAGGAGGAGAACCTCTCCTCCTCTCTCTCAGTGGCGCCGAAGTGCCATCGGGAGGGGAATCATCATCGCGGTGATCGTCTCTATCAACATCACCATCCTCATCTCTTTTACGCGGTCCACTCTCCTGCACCCGCTATAATCCCTACTTGAACATGGTGCTTTATGCCACATATTATGATCCAATGATGTGTTGCCATCCTATGATGTTTTGAGTAGATATCCTTTGTCTTTGGGTTGATTGATGATCTAGATTGATATGAGTTGTATGTTTTATTTTGTGCTGTCCTATTATGCCCTCTGTGTCGCGCAAGCGTGAGGGATTCTCACTGTAGGGTGTTGCAATACGTTCATGATTCCCTTATAGTGGTTTGCTTGAGTGACAGAAGCATAAACCCGAGTAAGGGGGTTGTTGCGTATGGGATAAAGGGGACTTGATGCTTTAATGCTATGGTTGGGTTTTACCTTAATGATCTTTAGTAGTTGCGGATGCTTGCTAAAGTTCCAATCATAAGTGCATATGATCCAAGAAGAGAAAGTATGTTAGCTTATACCTCTCCCTCATATAAAATTGCAACGATGACTATCGGTCTTGTTAACAATTGCCTAGGACAATTCCGCACACTGACCCATCATTATTCCACACTTGCTATTTATAATATTTAGTAATATATTCTAACTTTATGATAACATGACCTACTTTTATGTTTTAGCTCTCCCATATCATGCAAAGTTATCCTCTTCATACCCACAACATAGTTTTATTTCTCGTTTCTAGTTGGAAGCAAACGTTTGGTGTACGTAGAGTCGTATCAGTGGCAGATAGGGCTTGTGAGAATATTGATCTTACCTTTAGCTCCTTGTGGGTTCGACACTCCATACTTATCACTTCCACCTTTGGGAATTGCTACGGTGATTCCCTGCACTTGGGGATTATCAAGCTCTTTTCTGGCGCCGTTGCCGGGGAGCAATAGCGTGGGGTTGATATTATTGTGTATGCTTGTTTGCTTTCTTCACTAAGCAGATTTTGTTTTTTACTTTTTTTTTCTGTTTAGTTGTGGGTGAAACATTAAAAACAAGAATAAAAATACAAAAAAATTTACTTGCCTCTCATACCTAAAAAGTTTTTCAATAAGAGAAGTGATTGGAAGGTTATGAATTGGAGAAATGAGGGTCAACCTTGAACACTTGTGTTCATGCTCATGGAAACAATGTAAAAAAATTCATGGAAGCTTCTCTGAAAATAATTATCCCCTTGTATATATCCATTGTATTATAAAAATAATGTGCCAAGCCTTGGTTTTAGGATGATTAGATTGCTTGTTTACTTTGTGCAGTACGAAAACAGAAACTTTGGCTGTAGCGTGTGATTTTACATTTTTTACTGGAAGTCAAATGGGTCTAAAACTTTTTTCACATTACTTCTATACAAATTGTTTAAATTTTCATATTTGTCTTAGAATTTTTTGGAGTTACAGTAGTTTACTAAACTTCCAGATTACTACAGACTGTCCTGTTTTTGACAGATTCTGTTTTCTATGTGTTGATCACTTATTTTTGATGAATCTATGGGTAGTATCGGGGGTATGAACCATGGTGAAGTTGGAATACAGTAGATATAGTTCTAATATGAAATTGTAATGAGTTTGCAACAGTACCTAAAGGTAGTGATTTGCTTTATTATACTAAGGGATCTCACAAAGTTTTTGTTAAAGTTTTGTGTGGATGAAGTGTTCAAAGAACGAGGAGTTACCGATGTGAGAAGAATAAAGAGAGGCAAGACTTCAAGCTTGGGGATTCCCAAGGCACCCCAAGTAAATATTCTAAGGATACTCAAGCATCTAAGCTTGGGGATGCCCCGGTTGGCATCCCATCTTTCTTCTTCAACAATTATCGGTATACCTTAGTTTTTGTTTTGCTCACATGATTTGTGTCCTTTGTGTTTTTTGTTTTTCCTTTAAGAACCATGGTAGTATGAGATAACCCTTTATGGATTTATAGTATACTTCATGTGCTTCACTTATATCTTTTAAGTATGATCTTATAGAATTGCTCTTTATGCTTCACTTAAATCTTTTGAGTATGCTTTTATAGAATGCTTCGTGTGCTTCACTTATAGTTTTATTGCTATTGCTTTCTTCATGTCAAATACATATTCCTTGGACTATGAAATTATGCAACTCCCGGATACCGGAGTAATACCTTGTGTGCTATCAAACGTCACAACATAATTGGGTTATAAAGATGCTCTACAAGTATCTCTGAAGGTGTTTGTTGGGTTGGCATAGATCGAGATTAGGATTTGTCACTCCGAGTATCGGAGAGGTATCTTTGTGCCCTCTCGGTAATGCACATCATAAAAGCCTTGCAAGCAAAGTGACTAATGAGTTAGTTGTAGGATGATGTATTACGGAACGAGTAAAGAGACTTCTCGGTAACAGGATTAAACTTGGTATGTAGATACCGACGATCGAATCTCGGGCAAGTAACATACCGATGGACAAATGGAATAACGTATATTGTCATAACGGTTCGACCGATAAAGATCTTCGTAGAATATGTAGGATCCAATATGAGCTTCCAGGTTCATCTATTGGTTATCGACTGGAGAAGGGTCTCGGTCATGTCTACATAGTTCTCGAACCTGTAGGGTCCGCATGCTTAACGTTCGATGACGATATAGTATTATATGAGTTTTGTGATTTGGTGACCGAATGTTGTTCGGAGTCCCGGATGAGATCATGAACATGATGAGGCGTCTCGAAATGGTCGAAAATAAAGATTGATATATAGGAAGATGGTATTCGTACACCGGAAGTGTTCTGGAGGGTATCGGGTACTTATCGGGTCATCGGAAAGTGTTTTGGGTACCCCTGGCAATCCTAGAGGCCATATGGTCCTTGTGAAGGAACACACCAGCCCACAAGGGGCTGGTGTGCCCTATAAGGCTATAGGAGGAGGAGAAGGAAAGGGGGAAGGGAAAGGAAAGTGTGGATTAGCATTCCCACTTCCTTCCCTCACCCCCCTCTTTCCTTCCCCTTCATGCATACATGGAAAGGGGGGCGCAGGGCAAGGCTGGGCCCCTAGGGGGGCGTCCAACCCTAGGGCACCCCTGGCTGCCTCTCCTCCCCTCCCACCTATATATATGTGAAGGAAATATGCCCTAGAGGCAATAATAAAGTTGTTATTTATATTTCCTTATATCATGATAAATGTTTATTATTCATGCTAGAATTGTATTAACCAGAAACTAAGTACATGTGTGAATACATAGACAAATAGAGTTTCCCTAGTATGCCTCTACTTGACTAGCTCATTAATCAAAGATGGTTAAGTTTCCTAGCCATGGACATGTGTTGTCATTTGATGAATGGGATCACATCATTAGAGAATGATGTGATGGACTAGACCCATCCGTTAGCTTAGCACTATGATTGTTTAGTTTATTGCTATTTCTTTCTTCATGACTTATACATGTTCCTATGACTATGAGATTATGAAACTCCCGAATACCGGAGGAGCACCTTGTGTGCTATCAAACGTCACAATGTAACTTGTGATTATAAAGATGCTCTACAGGTGTCTACAATGGTGTTTGTTGAGTTGGCATAGATCGAGATTAGGACTTGTCACTCCATGTATCGGAGAGGTGTCTTTGGGCCCTCTCGGTAATGCACATCACTATAAGCCTTGCAAGCAATGTGACTAATGAGTTAGTTGTGGTATGATGCATTATGGAAGGAGTAAAGAGACTTGCCGGTAACAAGATTGAACTAGGTATGAGGATACCGACGATCGAATCTCGGGCAAGTAACATACCGATGACAAAGGCAACACCGTATGTTGTTATGCGGTTTGATCGATAAAGATCTTCGTAGAATATGTAGGAGCCAATATGAGCATCCAGGTTCCGCTATTGGTTATTGACCGGAGATGTGTCTCGGTCATGTCTACATAGTTCTCGAACCCGTAGGGTCCGCACGCTTAACGTTCGATGACGATTTGTATTATGAGTTATGTGATTTGATGGACCAAAGGTTGTTCGAAGTCCCGGATGAGATCACGGACATGACGAGGAGTCTCTAAATGGTCGAGACATAAATATCGATATATTGGAAGGCTCTATTCGGACATCAAAAAGGTTCCGAGTGATTCAGATATTTTTCATAGTACCGGAGAGTTACGGGAATTCGCTCGGGGAAGTAGTGGGCCTTAATGGGCCATATGGGAAGGAGAGAAGGGCCTCAAGGGGTGGCCACGCACCCCCCATGGCAAGTCTGAATTGGACTAGGGAGGGGGCGGGGCCCCCTCTCTTTCCTTCTCCCTCTCCTACTCCTTCCCTCTCTCCCCTCTTGGAAAAGGACAGGGACTCCAACTAGGATTGGGAATCCTAGTTGGACTCCCCCTATAGGCGCGCCCCTCTTAGGGCATCCTCCTCTTTCCCCTCCTTTATATACGTGGGCAGGGGGCACCCTAAAGGGACTCCAAGATTTGTTTTAGCCGTGTGCAGTGCCCCCCTCCACAGATTTCCACCTCGGTCATATTGTTGTAGTGCTTAGGCGAAGCCCTGCGTCGGTAACTTCATCATCACCATCACCACGCCGTCGTGCTGACGAAACTCTCCCTTGGCCTCAACTAGATCAAGAGTTCGAGGGACGTCACCGAGCTGAACATGTGCAGATCATGGAGGTGCCGTGCATTCGATACTTGGATCGGTTGGATCGCGAAGACGTTCGACTACATCAACCGCGTTACTAAACGCTTCCACTTTCGGTCTATGAGGGTACATGGACACACTCTCCCCGCTCGTTCCTATGCTTCTCCTAGATGGATCTTACGTGATCTTAGGAATTTTTTTGAAATACTACATTCCCCAACAGATATGTATTATGAGTTAAGTGATTTGATGTACCGAAGGTTGTTCAGAGTCCTAGATGTGATCACGGACATGACAAGGAGTTTCGAAATGGTTGAGATATAAAGATTCATATATTGGAAGGCTACATTCGGACAACGGAATGGTTCGGGTCGTTTCGGATAAGTTTCGGAGTACCGGGGGTTACCGGTGACGGAAATATTCCCTAGAGGCACTAATAAAGTTGTTATTTATATTTCCTTATATCATGATAAATGTGTATTATTCATGCTAGAATTGTATTAACCGGAAACTTAGTGCATGTGTGAATACATAGACAAATAGAGTGTCCCTAGTATGCCTCTACTTGACTAGCTTGTTAATCAAAGATGGTTAAGTTTCCTAGCCATGGACATGTGTTGTCATTTGATGAACGGGATCACATCATTAGAGAATGATCTGATGGACAAGACCCATCCGTTAGCTTAGCATAATGATCGTTCAGTTTTATTGCTACTGCTTTCTTCATAACTTATACATGTTCCTCTGACTATGAGATTATGCAACTCCCAAACACCAGAGGAACACCTTGTGTGCTATCAAATGTCAGAACGTTACTGGGTGATTATAAAGATGCTCTACAGGTGTCTCCAAAGGTGTTTGTTGGGTTGGCATAGATCAAGATCAAGATCTGGGCCCTCTCGGTAATGCACATCACTAAGCCTTGCAAGCAATGTGACTAATCAGTTAGTTTTGGGATGATGCATTACAGAACGAGTAAAGAGAGTTGTCGGTAACAAGATTGAACTAGGTATGAGGATACCGACGATCGAATCTCAAGCAAGTAACATACCGATGACAAAGGGAACAATGTATGTTGTTATGCGGTTTGACCGATAAAGATATTCGTAGAATATGTAGGAACCAATATGAGCATCCAGGTTACGCTATTGGTTATTGACCGGAGATGAGTCTCGGTCATGTCTACATAATTCTTGAACCCATAAGGTCTGCACGCTTAACATTCGGTGACGATTTGTATTATGAGTTTTGTGATTTGATGACCGAAGTTTGTTCGGAGTCCTAGATGAGATCGGGGACATGACGAGGAGTCTTGAAATAGTCGAGACGTAAAGATCGATATATTGGAAGGCTATATTCGGACATCGGAAAGGTTCCGAGTGATTTGGGTATTTTTTCGGAGTACCGAAGAGTTACGGGAATTCGTATTGGGCCTTAATGGGCCATACGGGAAAGGAGAGAAAGGCCTCAAGGGTGGCCGCGCCCCTTCCCCATGGACTAGTTCGAATTGGACTAGGGAAAGGGGGCACCCCCTTCCTTCCTTCTCCTTCTCCCTTCCCTTGTTCCTATTCCATGTGGGAGGTGGAATCCTACTAGGACTAGGGAGTCCTAGTAGGACTCCACACTTTGGGCGCGCCCTATGAGGGCCGGCCTCCTCCTCCCTTCATCCTTTATATACGTGGCCAGGGGGCACCCCATAGACACACAAGTTGATCATTGATCCCTTAGCCGTGTGTGGCGCCCCCTCCACCATAATCCACCTCCGTCATATCGTAGCGGTGCTTAGACGAAGCCCTGTTCCGGTAGCATCATCATCACCATCATCACGCCGTCGTGCTGACGAAGCTCTCCCTCGACACTCAGCTGGATCGAGAGTTCGTGGGACGTCACCGAGCTGAACGTGTGTAGATCGCGGAGGTGTCGTACTTTCGGTACTAGGATCGGTCAGATCGTGAAGACGTACGACTACATCAACCACATTGTCATAACGCTTCCGCTTACAGTCTACGGGGGTACACGGACAACACTCTTCCCCTCTCGTTGCTATGCATCACCATGATAGATATTGCGTGTGCGTAGGTTTTTTTTTGAAATTACTGCATTCCCCAACAACCAGAACCCCCTCCGAGAAGTTATTGGGCCTTATGGGCCTAGTGGTGGAAGAGAGGAGGCATGCCAAGAGGTGGCGCCCCCCTAGCCCAAACCGAATAGGACTAGGGCTAGGGGGGCCGGCCCCCTTTCCTTCTCTTCTTCCTTTCCTTCCTTCTTCTCCTACTTGGACTAGGAAAGGGGGAAGCCTACTCCTACTAGGAGTAGGAATCCCCCCTTGGGCGCGCCCCTTGAGGCCGTCCCTCCTCCTCCTCCCCTCCTTTATATACGGGGGAGGGGTGAGGGAGTCCTGGACTAAGGGGTCCTCGGGCGTCCGGCCTGTTAGCCATGGGCCGGACTGATGGGCTATGAAGATATGAAGACCGAAGACTGCACCCGTGTCCAAACAGGAATCTCCTTGGCGTGGAAGGCAAGCTTGGCGACCAAATATGTAGATTCCTTTCTTTGTCACCGACCTTGTGTAACCCTAGATCCTCCCGGTGTCTATATAAACCGGAGGACTTAGTCCAGAGGACATATACATTATCATAACCATATAAGCTAGACCTCTAGGGTTTAGCCATTACGATCTCGTGGTAGATCAACTCTTGTAATACTCATATTCATCAAGATCAATCGAGCAGGATGTAGGGTATTACCTCCATAGAGAGGAATCGAACCTGGGTAAAACATTGTGTCCCCTGTCTCCTGTTACCATCGACCTTAGACGCACAGTTCGGGACCCCCTACCCGAGATCCACCGGTTTTGACACCGACATTGGTGCTTTCGTTGAGGGTTCCACTATGATGTCTCCAAAAGGTTTGATGGCCCCTTCAATCGTCAATAATGACGCTGTCCAAGGAGAAACTTTCCTCCCCGGACAAATCTTTGTGTTCGGTGGCTTCGCACTGCGGGCCAATTCGTTTGGCCATCTGGAGCAGATCGAAAGCTACGCCCCTGGCCATTAGGTCAGATTTGGGAGCTTGAACTACATTGCGGACATCCGTGGAGACTTGATCTTCGCCAGATTCGAGACCGCGGCTACCACTCGTGGTCACCCCGAGAGACTTGGCCTAAATTTGTCATCAGACTGCATCCAGGAGACAACTCCCGTAACTGCTTTGGCCTTAGATCCGGAGCAGATGCGCCATCCAAGGATGGGAAGCTCAACCCCTCCACGAAGTCCACAGATTCCCCGGTGTTGGAGCCGCACATAGACTCGATCTCACATGATACCTGTGCCACCGGAACTCCGGACTCGTCTCCGGTCATAAGTTCTGAACCGTGTGAGCCCGCGGACGCCGAACTTGATCGTTTATCGATCTTCAAATTCGGTGCCCCAGACATCTTCCAGCACTCGCCTTTGGGCGACATGCTAAACTCATTAAAAACATGTCCTTGACGGAGGACTCACAGCCAAACTCTATCCGGTCTAAACTAGGGGTTGACGGTGGAGAATTTTGCTTCCCACCCGCCACCCACTTCATAGCCACGGTCGAGGATTTGACCGACACACTTGATTACTACTCCGAGGACATCGACGGTATGGACGACGATGCGGAAGAAGAAGAGGCCCAGAACCCGCCGTTCATTGGATGCTGGACGGCCACTTCCTTGTATGATGTATACATGGTCGGCGATGACAAGGTAGGTCCAGCTAAGGACAAACCTTCCGAAATACAATCCAAGCACCGGCGTCAGCAGCGCCGCTCTAAGTCACACCGTAGTAAATACAGCAACACCGGCACAGGAGAAGATAACACTCCAGAAGGTGCCGAAGACAATGAAGACCCCGTTGAAATAGCTAACACTACAAAAAAATACACTTCCGTGATGATACATGTTTGTCACAGTAGGTCACTTTTTTGTCATGCATGTATATCAATGACAAATTTATGACAGAATCAAGATAGTCATACCTGTGCTGTCGTAGAAGTGTTCCATGACATTACCAAAATTATCATCACGGAAGTGTCCACTTCCATGATGATAAATCGCGCGTCACAGAAGTGCTTTCGTCAAGGGTGACCGACACGTGGCATCCACCGTAACGGAATGCCGTTAAGCTATCGGGTCGGGTTTTGGATCCGATAACCCATTAACAGCCCCGACCAATGGGGATTTTCCACGTGTAAAATCATCATTGGCTAGAGGAAACACGTGTCGTCTCATCATCGGGACAGATGTCATCCACTCACTAGACAGAAGGCGCCTATGATACGTCGACACATGGCACGGCCCAACAAGTTTAAATGGGCCGGCCCAACAAAAGGCCCACAAGATTTTGCGTACCATAATGGGCCGGCCCAGCTAAAGGCCCATGAGATTTTGCAGACCATAATGGGCTGGCCCAGCTAAAGGCCCACAAGATTTCGCGGGCCATAATGGGCCGACCCAGGTAAAGGACCACAAGATTTTCGTGTGCCATAATAGGCCGGCCCAGGTAAAGGCCCACAGTGACTCTAGCCCATAATGAACAGTAATTTTCTTTATACCCGTTAACGGCCCGTGATTTACATGGGCCGTTTCTAGCCCGTCTTAGCTTTCGGCCTATTGACAGCCCATACGTTCTTGGGCTCCTTTTCGTCCCTCGATTACTTCCAGCCCGTTACTGTCCTGTTCCCCTAATGGGCCAAATTCGGCCCATGGCAAGAGTCGTCCCGTTACTGGCCTGTTCCACTAATGGGCCAAAATCGGCCCATGGCAAGAGTCGGCCCGTTACTGGCATGTTACCCTAATGGGCCAAATTCGGCCCATGGCAAGAGTTGGCCCATTTCTGGCCTGTTAACCCGTTGCACCGTTTCCAGCCCGTCCTATATTCTGGCCCATTAACGACCCGTTATGCCTGTGACAGAATTAAGCCTTTGCTGTCCTACAACTTGTTAAGGGCCTGTTACCGTGCTGGCCCGATACCAATTACGCCCGATTATGGCCCATGTAGACCCATTTATCCGACGGCCCGAGGCGCACCGATTACAGGCCGATTTATCGACGACCCGTAGGAGACCCATGGATCCTACGGCCCGTATATGGCCCATGGTAGTTGCGGCCACTAGCAAACCAGGGAAAAAGAAGACTAGGAAATAAATAAGGCTGAAACTAACGCTAGGCTATTAAGGCTATTGCACAGATTACGTCCACTCGGCATCAAAGATCGCCACCAGTGCAAATATAGGGAACACCCTACACTATACAAAAATGGCTTGCTGTTTCTTCAGGCGGTGGCTGCACGTTAAGAATAAATTTTGTATTGCACAAAAACAAATTACAACTATATAACAAAAGGAAGGTTGACATAAAACTTAACAGTCTAGCAGATAAATACACCACCAGAAGTTCAGAAGCTCAGTTCATTTGACCTGACTGTTACGTTTTCATGTTGTATTGTCTGACGGAGCACCATAACCCTCACCTTCATTTCCCCTAGGCTCCTGAACAACATAGCAAATGTCTGATAGTCTGGTTTCAAAATCATGCATATCTTGACAACATTGAGCAATGTTTCTCCTTGTTTCACAAAGGGTCTCTGTTAGCGAATGGACTTGTGTCTGGAGCGCAGATACAACATTGCTTTGAGCTTGCATATCTTGATCATGAGGAAGTTTGGATGATATTTCCTTAACAACCAACCCAGTATTACGCAGGAACATGCTTTTGGCACTGTTAGTGGACAGGTACTAACCCACTGCAGCAAGAGCTGACATTGCGGTTATAGTTGCCTCGCCACCTTCAGAAGGTGGCGGTTGTTGGGGATCGTAGCAGAAAACAAAAAATTTCCTACGTTTCACCAAGATCAATCTATGGAGTCAACTAGCAACGAGAGGAGAGTGCATCTACATACCCTTGTAGATCGCGAGCGGAAATGTTCAAGAGAACGGGGATGATGGAGTCGTACTCGCCGTGATCCAAATCACCGATGACCAAGTGCCGAACGGACGGCACCTCCGCGTTCAACACACGTACGGAGCGGATGACGTCTCCTCCTTCTTGATCCAGCAAGGGGGAAGGAGAGGTTGATGAAGATCCAGCAGCACGACGGCGTGGTGGTGGATGCAGCAGTGATCGCAGCAGGGCTTCGCCGAGCTTCTACGAGAGGGAGAGGTGTAGCAGGGGAGAGGGAGGCGCCAAGGCTTGAGATACAGCTGCCCTCCCTCCCCCCTTTATATAGGCCCCCTAGGGGGGTGCGCCAGCCCTAGGAGATGGGATCTCCTAGGGGGGCGGCGGCTAAGGGGGTGGAGTACCCCCCAAGGCAAGTGGAGGCGCCCCCTCCCCTAGGGTTCCCAACCCTAGGCGCATGGGGGGCCCAAGGGGGGGCGCACCAGCCCACTATGGGCTGGTTCCCCTCCCCACTTCAGCCCATGGGGCCCTCTGGGATGGGTGGCCCCACCCGGTGGACCCCCGGGACCCATCCGGTGGTCCCAGTACAATACTGGTGACCCCGAAACTTTCCCGATGGCCGAAACTACACTTCCTATATATAATTCTTCACCTCCAGACAATTCCGAAACTCCTCGTGACGTCCAGGATCTCATACGGGAATCCGAACAACTTTCGGATTACTGCATACTCATATCTATACAACCCTAGCGTCACCAAACCTTAAGTGTGTAGACCCTACGGGTTCAGGAGACAAGCAGACATGACCGAGACGACTCTCTGGTCAATAACCAACAGCAGGATCTGGATACCCATGTTGGCTCTCACATGCTCCTCGATGATCTCATCGGATGAACCACGATGTCGAGGACCTAATCAATCCCGTACTCAATTCCCTTTGTCAATCGGTACGTTACTTGCCCGAGACTCGATCGTCGGTATCCCAATACCTTGTTCAGTCTCGTTACCGGCAAGTCACTTTACTCGTACCGTAATGCATGATCCCGTGATCAACCACTTGATCACATTGAGCTCATTATGATGATGCATTATCGAGTGGGCCCAGAGATACCTCTCCGTCATACGGAGTGACAAATCCCAGTCTCGATTCGTGCCAACCCAACAGACACTTTCGGAGATACCTGTAATGTACCTTTATAGTCACCTAGTTACGTTGTGATGTTTGGCACACCCAAGGCACTCCTACGGTATCCGAGAGTTGCACAATCTCATGGTCTAAGGAAATGATACTTGACATCCAGAAAAGCTACAGCAAACGAACTACACGATCTTTGTGCTATGCTTAGGTTTGGGTCTTGTCCATCACATCATTCTCCTAATGATGTGATCCCGTTATCAATGACATCCCCATGTCCATAGCCAGGAAACCATGACTATCTGTTGATCAACGAGCTAGTCAACTAGAGGCTCACTAGGGACACATTGTGGTCTATGTATTCACACATGTATTACGATTTCCAGATAATACAATTATAGCATGAATAGTAGACAATTATCATGAACAAGGAAATATAATAATCATTTTATTATTGCCTCTAGGGCATATTTCCAACAGTCTCCCACTTGCACTAGAGTCAATCATCTAGTTACATTGTGATGAATCGAACACCCATGGAATTCTGGTGTTGATCATGTTTTGCTCTAGGGAGAGGTTTAGTCAACTGATCTGCTACATTCAGGTCCGTATGTACTTTAAAAATATCTGTGTCTCCATTTTGAACACTTTCACGAATGGAGTTGAAGCGACGCTTGATATGCCTGGTCTTCCTGTGAAACCTGGGCTCCTTGGCAAGGGCAATAGCTCCAGTGTTGTCACAGAAGAGAGTCATCGGGCCCGACGCATTGGGTATGACTCCTAGGTTGGTAATGAACTCCTTCACCCAGACTGCTTCGTGTGCTGCCTCCGAGGCTGCCATGTACTCCGCTTCACATGTAGATCCCGCCACAATGCTTTGCTTGCAACAGCACCAGCTTACTTCCCCACCATTCAAAATATACACGTATCCGGTATGTGACTTAGAGTCATCCAGATCTGTGTCGAAGCTAGCATCGACGTAACCCTTTACGACGAGCTCTTCGTCACCTCCATAAACGAGAAACATTTCCTTAGTCCTTTTCAGGTACTTCAGGATATTTTTGACCGCTGTCCAGTGTTCCATGCCGCGATTACTTTGGTACCTTCCTACCAAACTCATGGCGAGGTTTACATCAGGTCTGGTACATAGCATAGCATACATGATAGACCCTATGGCCGAGGCATAGGGGACGACACTCATCTTTTCTCTATCTTCTTCCATGGTCGAGCATTGAGCCAAGCTCAATCTCGTACCTTGCAATACAGGAAAGAACCCCTTCTTTGACAGATCCATTTTGAACTTCTTCAAAATCTTGTCAAGGTACGTACTCTGTGAAAGACCAATGAGGCGTCTCGATCTATCTCTATAGATCTTGATGCCTAATATATAAGCAGCTTCTCCAAGGTCCTTCATGGAAAAACACTTGTTCAAATAGGCCTTTATGCTTTCCAAGAATTCTATATCATTTCCCATCAACAGTATGTCATCCACATACATATGAGAAATGCTACAGAGCTCCCACTCACTTTCTTGTAAATGCAGGCTTCTCCATAAGTCTGCATAAACTCAAACGCTTTGATCATCTCATCAAAGCGAATGTTCCAACTCCGAGATGCTTGCACCAGCCCATAAATCGAGCGTTGGAGCTTGCACACCTTGTCAGCATTCTTAGGATCGACAAAACCTTCCGGCTGCATCATATACAATTCTTCCTTAAGGAAACCATTAAGGAATGCCGTTTTGACGTCCATTTGCCATATCTCATAATCATAGAATGCGGCAATTGCTAACATGGTTCGGACGGACTTCAGCTTAAAGATCCATTTATTTTCTATGGCTCGCCGATCAACGGGCAAGTCAGTCAAAGTCCATACTTTGTTTTCATACATGGATCCTATCTCAGATTTCATGGCTTCCAGCCATTTGTCGGAATCCGGGCCCGCCATCGCTTCCTCATAGTTCGAAGGTTCACCGTTGTCTAACAACATGATTTCCAAGACAGGGTTGTCATACCACTCTGGTGCGGAATGTGTCCTTGTGGACCTACGAAGTTCAGTAGCAACTTGATCTGAAGTTTCATGATCATCATCATCAACTTCCTCTCTAGTCGGTGCAGGCACCTCAGGAACATTTTCTTGAGCTGTGCCACTTACCGGTTCAAGAGGTAATACTTCATCAAGTTCTACCTTCCTCCCACTTATTTCTTTCGAGAGAAACTCCTTCTCTAGAAAGGACCCATTCTTGGCAACAAAGATCTTGCCTTCGGATCTGAGGTAGAAGGTATACCCAACAGTTTCTTCAGGGTATCCTATGAAGACGCATTTTTCCGACTTGGGTTCGAGCTTTTCAGGTTGAAGTTTCTTGACATAAGCATCGCATCCCCAAACTTTTAGAAACGACAGCTTAGGTTTCTTCCCAAACCATAATTCATACGGTGTCGTCTCAACGGATTTTGACGGATCCCTATTTAAAGTGAATGCGGCAGTCTCTAAAGCATAGCCCCAAAATGATAGCGGTAAATCAGTAAGAGACATCATAGATCGCACCATATCTAATAGAGTGCGATTACGACGTTCGGACACACCATTACGTTGAGGTGTTCCAGGCGGCGTGAGTTGTGAAACTATTCCACATTTTCTTAAGTGTGTGCCAAATTCATGACTCAAGTATTCTCCCCCACGATCTGATCGCAAGAACTTGATTTTCCTGTCACGTTGATTCTCAACCTCACTCTGAAATTCCTTGAACTTTTCAAAGGTCTCAGACTTGTGTTTCATTAAGTAGACATACCCATATCTACTCAAGTCATCAGTGAGGGTGAGAACATAACGATAGACACCGCGAGCCTCAACACTCATTGGACCGCACACATCAGTATGTATGATTTCCAATAAGTTGGTTGCTCCTCCATTGTTCCTGAGAATGGAGTCTTGGTCATTTTACCCATGAGGCATGGTTCGCACGTGTCAAATGATTCGTAATCAAGAGACTCTAAAAGTCCATCTGCATGGAGCTTCTTCATGCGTTTGACACCTATGTGACCAAGGCGGCAGTGCCACAAGTATGTGGGACTATCATTATCAACCTTACATCTTTTGGTATTCACACTCTGAATATGTGTAGCATTACGCTCGAGATTCATTAAGAATAAACCATTCACCATCGGAGCATGACCATAAAAGATATCTCTCATATAAATAGAACAACCATTATTCTTGGATTTAAATGAGTAGCCATCTCGTATTAAACGAGATCCTGATACAATGTTCATGCTCAAAGCTGGCACTAAATAACAATTATTGAGGTTTAAAACTAATCCCGTAGGTAAATGTACAGGTAGCGTGCCGACGGCGATCACATCGACCTTGGAACCATTCCCGACGCGCATCGTCACCTCGTCCTTCACAAGTCTCCGCTTATTCCGCAGCTCCTGCTTTGAGTTACAAATGTGATCAACCGCACCGGTATCAAATACCCAGGAGCTACTACGAGTACTGGTAAGGTACACATCAATTACATGTATATCACATATACCTTTTGTGATGCCGGCCTTCTTGTCCGCTAAGTATTTGGGGCAGTTCCGCTTCTAGTGACCACTTCCCTTGCAATAAAAGCACTCAGTCTCGGGCTTGGGTCCATTCTTTGGCTTCTTCCCGGCAGCTTGCTTACCGGGCGCGGCAACTCCCTTGCCGTCCTTCTTGAAGTTCTTCTTACCCTTGCCTTTCTTAAACTTAGTGGTTTTATTCACCATCAACACTTGATGTTCCTTTTTGACTTCTACCTCTGCTGATTTCAGCATTGCAAATACTTCAGGAATGGTCTTTTCCATCCCCTGCATATTGAAGTTCCTCACAAAGCTCTTGTAGATTGGTGGAAGCGACTGAAGGATTCTGTCAATGACCGCGTCATCCGGGAGATTAACTCCCAGCTTAGTCAAGCGGTTATGCAACCCAGACATTTTGAGTATGTGCTCACTGACAGAACTATTTTCCTCCATCTTACAGCTGAAGAACTTGTCGGAGACTTCATATCTCTCAACCCGGGCATGAGCTTGGAAAACCATTTTCAGCTCTTCGAACATCTCATATGCTCCATGTCGCTTAAAACGCTTTTGGAGCCCCGGTTCTAAGCTGTAAAGCATGCCGCACTGAATGAGGGAGTAATCATCAACACGTGTCTGCCAAGCGTTCATAACGTCTTGGTTCTGTGGGACGGGTGTGTCACCTAGCGGTGCTTCTAGGACATAATCTTTCTTGGCAGCTATGAGGATGATCCTTAGGTTCCGGACCCAGTCCGTATAGTTGCTGCCATTGTCTTTCAGCTTGGTTTTCTCTAGGAACGTGTTGAAGTTGAGGACAACGTTGGCCATTTGATCTACAAGACATATTGTAAAGATTTTAGACTAAGTTCATGATAATTAAGTTCATCTAATCAAATTATTCAATGAACTCCCACTTAGATAGACATCGCTCCAGTCATCTAAGTATAACATGATCCGAGTTGACTAGGCCGTGTCCGATCATCACGTGAGACGGACTAGTCAACATCGGTGAACAGCTTCATGTTGATCCTATCTTCTATACGACTCATGCTCGACCTTTCGGTCTTCTGTGTTCCAAGGCCATGTCTGTACATGCTAGGCTCGTCAAGTCAACCTAAGTGTATTGCGTGTGTAAATCTGTCTTACACCCGTTGTATGTGAACATTGGAATCTATCACACCCGATCATCACGTGGTGCTTCGAAACAACGAACTGTCGCAACGGCGCACAGTTAGGGGGAACACTTTCTTGAAATTATTATGAGGGATCATCTTATTTACTACCATCGTTCTAAGTAAACAAGATGCAAAAACATGATAAACATCACATGCAATCAAATAATAGTGACATGATATGGCCAATATCATATAGCTCCTTTGATCTCCATCTTGGGGCTCCATGATCATCTTGTCACCGGCATGACACCATGATCTCCATCATCGTGTCTCCATGAAGTTGCTCACCAACTATTACTTCTACTACTATGTCTAACGCTTTAGCAATAAAGTAGAGTAATTACATGACGTTTATGTTGACACGCAGGTCATAAATAAATAAAGACAACTCCTATGGCTCCTGCCGGTTGTCATACTCATCGACATGCAAGTAGTGATCCCTATTACAAGAACATGATCAATCTCATACATCACATATATCATTCATCATTCATCACAACTTTTGGCCATATCACATCACAAAACACTTGCTGCAAAAACAAGTTAGACGTCCTCTAATTGTTGTTGCAAGTTTTTACGTGGCTGCTATAGGTTTCTAGCAAGAACGTTTCTTACCTACGCCAAAACCACAACGTGAATTGCCAATTTCTATTTACCCTTCATAAGGACCCTGTTCATCGAATCCGATTCGACTAAAGTGGGAGAGACAAACACCCGCCAGCCACCTTATGCAACTAGTGCATGTCAATCGGTGGAACCGGTCTCACGTAAGCGTACGTGTAAGGTTGGTCCGGGCCGCTTCATCCCACGATGCCGCCGAATCAAGATAAGACTAGTAGCGGCAAGCAAATTTACAATATCGACGCCCACAACTACTTTGTGTTCTACTCGTGCATAGTAACTACGCATAGACCTAGCTCATGATGCCACTGTTGGGGATCGTAGCAGAAAACAAAAATTTTCCTACGTTTCACCAAGATCAATCTATGGAGTCAACTAGCAATGAGAGGAGAGTGCATCTACATACCCTTGTAGATCGCGAGCGGAAGCGTTCAAGAGAACGGGGATGATGGAGTCGTACTCGCCGTGATCCAAATCACCGATGACCAAGAGCCGAACGGACGGCACCTCCGCGTTCAACACACGTATGGAGTGGATGACGTCTCCTCTTTCTTGATCCAGCAAGGGGGAAGGAGAGGTTGATGAAGATCCAGCAGCACGACGGCGTGGTGGTGGATGCAGCAGTGATCGCAGCAGGGCTTCGCCGAGCTTCTGCGAGAGGGAGAGGTGTAGCAGGGGAGAGGGAGGCGCCAAGGCTTGAGGTACAATTGCCCTTCCTCCCCCCTTTATATAGGCCCCCTAGGGGGGTGCGCTGGCCCTAGGAGATGGGATCTCCTAGGGGGGCGGCGGCTAAGGGGGTGGAGTACCCCCCAAGGCAAGTGGAGGCGCCCCCTCCCCTAGGGTTCCCAACCCTAGGCGCATGGGGGGCCCAAGGGGGGGAGCACCAGCCCACTATGGGCTGGTTCCCCTCCCCACTTCAGCCCATGGGGCCCTCTGGGATGGGTGGCCCCACCCGGTGGACCCCCGGGACCCATCTGGTGGTCCCGATACAATACCGGTGACCCCGAAACTTTCCCGATGGCCGAAACTACACTTCCTATATATAATTCTTCACCTCTGGACAATTCCGGAACTCCTCGTGACGTCCAGAATCTCATCCGAGAATCCGAACAACTTTCGGATTACTGCATACTCATATCTATACAACCCTAGCGTCACCAAACCTTAAGTGTGTAGACCCTACGGGTTCGGGAGACAAGCAGACATGACCGAGACGACTCTCTAGTCAATAACCAACAGCGGGATATGGATACCCATGTTGGCTCCCACATGCTCCTCGATGATCTCATCGGATGAACCACGATGTCGAGGACCTAATCAATCCCGTACTCAATTCCCTTTGTCAATCGGTACGTTACTTGCCCGAGACTCGATCGTCGGTATCCCAATACCTTGTTCAGTCTCGTTACCGGCAAGTCACTTTACTCGTACCGTAATGCATGATCCCGTGATCAACCACTTGATCACATTGAGCTCATTATGATGATGCATTACCGAGTGGGCCCAGAGATACCTCTCCGTCATACGGAGTGACAAATCCCAGTCTTGATTCGTGCCAACCCAACAGACACTTTCGGAGATACCTGTAATGTACCTTTATAGTCACCCAGTTACGTTGTGACGTTTGGCACACCCAAGGCACTCCTACGGTATCCGGGAGTTGCACAATCTCATGGTCTAAGGAAATGATACTTGACATCCAGAAAAGCTACAACAAACGAACTACACGATCTTTGTGCTATGCTTAGGTTTGGGTCTTGTCCATCACATCATTCTCCTAATGATGTGATCCCGTTATCAATGACATCACCATGTCCATAGCCAGGAAACCATGACTATCTGTTGATCAACGAGCTAGTCAACTAGAGGCTCACTAGGGACACATTGTGGTCTATGTATTCACACATGTATTACGATTTCCGGATAATACAATTATAGCATGAATAATAGACAATTATCATGGACAAGGAAATATAATAATCATTTTATTATTGCCTCTAGGGCATATTTCCAACAGCGGTTCCACCATTTTTTCCATAGCTCGCTGAAAAGTTGAGGTTTTACATTAGTAGTACCAGAACAGAAGATATTAAGGAGGCAGCAAAACCAAACAAAATAGCTTTGGTCTATATACAGAACTTATTCTGGTGAACCCATGTAAAATATTAGTTGTATTTTATTGCAAAGTACATAATAAAACCAGGTTCCAAACATATGACCATGTACCATCGCCAATGTATTGTCTATTTCTTCATATTGTATTGAGGGCTAAGGATAAAGAGACGAAGTTTATAATACGGTAAGCATAGTATGACATCATTCATATCACAAAACAACTGAGAACAGACAAACAGGCAATTGTAACGTTGTGTGGGCAAGTCCAGCACGGAACTAGATTACGGGTCAAGATTAAAGGAACATCACTCCTCTGTTTTAAACCTTGTAAGGTGCAATGATACACTAAGACAATTGTGTATAAAATTGAAAAGAGTAATAGACATTGGCTGCAAACCATGCAGTTCAAGGCATAAGTCAGAGTAAGTAGTAGTTAAAAGGCATGAGGATGAAGGACTTACAACAGCGGCTTTGACTGGTGTAGTCATGCCCTTCTTCTTGCTGGTGTGACAGTGCTTGAAGATTTCCATAGCATTTGGTTCAGGTACTTTTTGGTCCTTGCGGGCTTTCCTCTGCATTTGGAACAAGTCAATATAGATCTGATAATATGGTACAGCGAAAAGAGTGAAACGGCAGCTAATTACAAGAGCCTCGCAGTGTGCAATATAGCTACGAGATCCCGTCGTCTGTTGGAATTTCACTTTCGTACAGTTGGCCTTGTTCTTTGAACAGTTCACCTACAAGAAGATAGATTTGTGTGGCACATGCGTAAATAGGACTTCAACATGTGATCTGATGACATATATATAATGTACCTGATACTTCGGATCGGACCAGTGTTTAACGAGGCCTCTCCAGTCTTCATCAGATATATTTTCCACTGGAGATGTTTGGGCAAGTTCACTGTTAGCCTTGCCTTCAAAGTGAGTTTTCCTCAAGTTATACCGATACTGTCGCAGAGCAGACTTGGAAACATGGGTGCAAGCTTGTCTGGTTGCATCATCTTGGCTATCCAACTTGAACCTCATCTGTTGAAAATTATGGGAGTCTCATTATCAGCAACCTAGAAAGTATTGGACAGAGCAAGACAATATTACTAGTTTCCATACATAACCATACTTACAGATAAATGGTCGAGGAAGATGTTGAACCGGGTTTCGTCTTTGTCATTCCTGTACTGAATCCATGTTGGGAGGATACGTACATGACACCTAACAGCAACCGCTGCCTCTGATACTAACTTGGCTGACTCTGTAGCATCACGTGGCCTTTTTAAACCTGCCTCAAAACGGATCTCCATTCTTCCTCCTCTAGATTTAGTTAAACTATCGAGCATTATCCCTGATGTTTGTTTCCTCTTGCGCCTAGGTGTTAGTCCAACAACAAACATAGGAAGTGTTAGTGTACATCAAACTGTGAGACTACATATAAAGAAGCATGCAACTGTAACTTGACTCCGGCAACTACCTTCTTGCTGTTGAAGCTCACAAGGTTCATCTGATATTGCCAACTCGTCTTGTGTCAAGAGTGCTTGGGAAGTAGTGTCAGGTGGCAAGGGAGCTTGGGAATGTGCTGCTAGCTTAGTTGACGCACGAGTACGTCGTGCAGCTGGTAGTACTGTGGTAGGTGTTGCAAGAACTAGGGTTGTCTCTGCTTGTTTGGTGGCAGCTATTAGTTTCTGTTTGTCTTTTTTTGCAACTCGTGTAGCATGGGATGCCGTGTTTGTAGAATTTTCTGCTGGACTTTGACCTTCTATTGCACCATCAGTACCAGCAGAATCTGCAGGATTCGTACGCTTCTCATTCCCTGCCATTCTGTGTTTCTTCCTCTTTATCTGTGCCATGTTAAGTCAAGCTGACAAGAAAAATGAATAACAATTTAGTTCTTCAGAACAAATTGATGCGTGATGCAGACGAACTGAACTTTGATGTTAGACAACCACATGATAGGAGGATGTAATATGTATGAAAAACAGGACGGAAGAGATAACCAGAACTATGATGTGTAAACTAAGAAGAAGACATTTCACCAAATTAGAAGCAATGCAATGGAAGGTAGACACCATATGAAAGATGCTACAAATATCGCTCTGTCAAGTTAACAGTGTCTCATCATAAATGGCATTTAAACAAATGTGAAGCAGTACAAGAAATAAATCATACGCAAGATGCAAACAACATCACACTACCATGTTAGAGGTCTCTCGTCATTAGTGCCATTGCATGTTCACAACATTGCATATTCACAGCTTATGATGTGTAAACTAAGGAGAAGGCATTTCAACAAATTAGAAGCAATGAAAGCTAGACACCATATGAAAGATGCAATGAATATCACTCTACCAAGTTAAAACTGTCTCGTCATAAGTGCCATTTCAACAAATTAGTAATACAAGCTAGAAAAGAATGTGAGATGTAACCTATATCACACTCTGAAGTCAAACGTGTCTTATGATAAGGATTGTTGCAGGTTACACAACAGTAGTAATTTGATGTAAGAACATGGTGTGATAGACAGATATTGTATGTTCTAGAAACAGGAACACGTGTCTTATTCAAGTATAATGTGTAAAGTAAGCAGATGGAATTCAACAAAATTAGAAGCAATACAAGCTAGACATCACACATAACATGCAACCACATATAACAGTGCCAAGTTAGAGGGAGCACCGGTGATGCTGCACTAGGGGAGACGTGCTCATCATAAACACAACTTTGTTGAGTGTCTATGCATGTGTTGTCTTGGAAATCATCTTGGGGGTGTGGAGGAGTAGAAACTGTAGAGGCCCTCCGTTCGGAAGGAGCACCTTTATCCGCTGCCTTGCTAACTTCCTTCCGTTTTATTGATTTTGAATTGTCAAGTAAAACCGACAAGAAAAAGCATTAAAATTCTCTCTTCAGAACTCATTCATGCATGATACTGACAATCACTACTTTGATGTAAGGCAAACACATGATACCAGGATGGAATATGTACGAAAAACAGGACGGCATGGCATGTTCACAACTGTTTGTGTAAACTAAGCAGAAACCATTCCAGCAAATAAGAAGCAATGCAAGCTAGACACCACATGAAAGATGCAACCAATATGACTCTGCCAAGTTAAAAGCGTCCCATCATAAATGGAATTTCAACAAATTAGAAGCAACGCATGCTATAAATCATATGAAAGATGCAACTGATATCACACTGCATATACTAAAGGTGTCTCGTCATGTTGATTGATGCAGGATACAAAAAAACAATAGTTTTATGTAAGGACATGCTTAATAGACAGATGTACTATGTACTAAATACAGGAAGGCATGTTACATTAACAGGTATAATGTATAAGCTAAGCAGACTAGCACATGCAGTTTAACCAGATTGGAAGAATTACAATCTAGACACCATATGCAACATGCAACCACATATCATGCTGCCAAGTTAGACCAAGCACCTGCGATGCTAGTGTAGGGGAAATGTTGTAATCAACTACAGAGCTACATTCACTATCTTCATCTAGCATTTCTGTTTCTTGAGAATTATGTCGGGAGGCTGACGCTGCATTTTTTAAATGAGGAGTAGTCCCCTTGCCTGCCTGCCTCGTCATAAGTGATTAATGAGGGATACACAAGAACATTAGTTTGATGTAAGAACATGGTTAATACACAGATGTACTAGTATGTACCAAAAACAGAAAGGCATGTCATATTCAAAGGTATAATGTGTAAGCTAAGCAGATGTAATTTAACCAAATTGGAAGCAATACAAGCTAGATATCCGGCTAGAGTGGTGAGCATGATCATCTAGGACCTGAGAGCCTGGTGGGAGGCGGGCTGCTTCGCCACCATCGCAGCTTTTTAGTTGACTTCTAGGTGATGCCTATCTTTGCTGGGCTTGTCACTGGCTCGGCCAGTGCCCTGACTAGCTATTTGTCTTCTGGTGCTCACGGGATGGTGGTTCATGTAAAAAAATATCTTTCCTTATCTTACCGACTTCGGCCTTTCGAATACAAGCTAGACACCATATGGAACATGCAACCACATATGACACCTCGAAGTTAAAACAAGCACCTGGGATGGTGGTTCATTGCGAGCGAGGTCATCAACTCCAGAGCTACGTTCACCGTCTCCATTTGCTGACACTGCACCCATTATAGCGCTGAAACGTGTCTTGCCTACCCACACACCAAACTGTTGGGGAACGTAGTAATTTCAAAAAAATTCCTACGCACACGCAAGATCATGGTGATGCATAGCAATGAGAGGGGAGAGTGCTGTCTACGTACCCTCGTAGACCAAAAGCGGAAGCGTTATAACAATGCGGTTGATGTAGTCGTACGTCTTCACGGCCCGACCGATCAAGCACCGAAACTATGGCACCTCCGAGTTCTAGCACATGTTCAGCTCGATGACGATCCCTGGACTCCGATCCAGCAAAGTGTCGGGGAAGAGTTCCGTCAGCACGACGACGTGGTGACGATCTTGATGTTCTACTGTCGCAGGGCTTCGCCTAAGCACCGCTACAATATTATCAAGGATTATGGTGGAGGGGGGCACCGCACACGGCTAAGAGATCTCAAGGATCAATTATTGTGTCTAGAGGTGCCCCCCTGCCCCCGTATATAAAGGAGCAAGGGGAAGGGGCGGACGGCCATGATGAGGCGCGCCAGGGAGGAGTCCTACTCCTACCGGGAGTAGGACTCCCTCCTTTTCCTTGTCCAAGTAGGAGAGGGGGAAGGAAGGGAGAGAGGAGAGGAAGGAAAGGGGGGGGCGTCGCCCCTCCCTCCTTGTCCAATTCGGACTAGGGGGAGAGGGGGCGCGCGGCCTGCCCTGGCCGCCCCTCCTCTTCTCCACTTTAGGCCCATGAGGCCCATTAACCCCCCGGGGGGTTCCGGTAACTCCCCGGTACTCCGGTTTTATCCGAAACTTCCCCGGAACACTTCCGGTGTCCGAATATTGCCGTCCAATATATCAATCTTTATGTCTCGACCATTTCGAGACTCCTCGTTATGTCCGTGATCATATCCGGGACTCCGAACTAACTTCGGTACATCAAAACTAATAAACTCATAATATAACTGTCATCG
Source organism: Triticum aestivum (assembly GCF_018294505.1). NCBI lineage: Eukaryota > Viridiplantae > Streptophyta > Magnoliopsida > Poales > Poaceae > Triticum > Triticum aestivum. The sequence continues at coordinate 253,863,121 of NC_057812.1, forward strand.
AAACCTTAAGCGTGCGGACCCTACGGGTTCGAGAACAATGTAGACATGACCGAGACACGTCTCCGGTCAATAACCAATAGCGGAACCTGGATGCTCATATTGGCTCCCACATATTCTACGAAGATCTTTTATCGGTCAAACCGCATAACAACATACGTTGTTCCCTTTGTCATCGGTATGTTACTTTCCCGAGATTCGATCGTCGATATCTCAATACCTAGTTCAATCTCGTTGCCGGCAAGTCTCTTTACTCGTTCCGTAATACATCATCTCGCAACTAACTCATTAGTTGCATTGCTTGCAAGGCTTAGGTGATGTGCATTACTGAGAGGGCCCAGAGATACCTCTCCGACAATCGGAGTGACAAATCCTAATCTCAAAATACGCCAACCCAACATGTACCTTTGGAGACACCTGAGCACCTTTATAATCACCCAGTTACGTTGTGACGTTTGGTAGCACACAAAGTGTTCCTCCGGCAAATGGGAGTTGCATAATCTCATAGTCATAGGAACATGTATAAGTTATAAAGAAAGCAATAGCAACATACTAAACGATCGGGTGCTAAGCTAATGGAATGGGTCATGTCAATCACATCATTCTCCTAATAATGTGATCCCGTTAATCAAATGACAACACATGTCTATGGTTAGGAAACATAACCATCTTTGATTAATGAGCTAGTCAAGTAGAGGCATACTAGTGACGTTTAGTTTGTTTATGTATTCACACAAGTATTATGTTTCCGGATAATACAATTCTAGCATGAATAATAAACATTTATCATGATATAAGGAAATAAAATAATAACATTCTTATTGCCTCTAGGGCATATTTCCTTCACAAACTGGAGCGACTTCTCTCTTTTCTTTTTGGCTTCTCTCATGGCAGCAGAGTATGAAATACCCTTGCATAAAAACACAACAGTGATAGTAAGGGTGAAGTGTGTGCAGAACTAGTGCACTGTAAAAGTAGCAGATAGCAGGTGGCTGAAAAATAAATGACAGGAGACATATGATAGCTCTACAACATTGCATGGCAAACAAAATTAGATTCTACTCTGTATGATTTTGTAATATATGAGCACAGGAAATGCAGGTACTCTTCCAGCACACCACCACATGTGGTCATATCTAAGATAACAGTCGACTGAAAATAAATAGGTCAGTCGATTTTTTTAATGAACCGTCCGATCTATAAGGAACGAGCAAATGGCCTTTGTCTACCTCCCGCCAGTCACTGTTGACGATCTTTCTCGAACCGCCAGCGACCACCGGCCCAGACCCCTGCCTCCGCCGCCCCGCCCTCCCCTCGACCTCACACCACCGCCGTGCTTGGCAGCGCCCCCAGGCCATCCCTTTAATCTCGGCCGACCTCCAGATCGGGCGCCAGTAGCTCTAGGCCGCACATGCCCCTAAGATAAACACCAAGGCGCTACTTCCCCGGCGTAATAGATGTACTAGCGCCTGTTACGCCGGGGAATGCTTCCGTTAATTGGGAATAAAGTGGCCAGAAATTGAAATTCAGGGGGGCGACGGACCTCTAGCTAAGGTGAAATAGTATATGAGGAGAAACCTTGTGCATGGCGAGTTACTAGGAACATCTAGTATCAAGAAGAAGCGGTCAACTAGTGTCTTCTGTGGGATGAATACCGTGCAAGCAGAGACGTAAGATTTGCACGAATAAGGGAAGAGGAGTACCTTTTTCGGTTGCCGGTGTGGTCACCTCCACAAGTCGCGCCGATTTTCTTCTTTTTACCGGGGAAACCGATGTTCTGGAGGGTGCAGGCTTGGATGAACCCATGGCCAAATTGTTGACTGTGTTGCCGTGGCCGTATGTCGGCGGAGGGGAAGGAGATCTGAGGCGGCGAAGGACGGCGTAGCAGGAACAGCTCCGGTGCAGTGGAGGGTGGCGAAGTTGGAGCGGCAGCGGTGAGGCGCAGGACGGCGTGGTTGAACTGGCTCAGGTACGGACGGCTCGGCCTCGGCTTCAACTACTAGCTGTGGAGGGCGTTGCGGTTGAGGTTGCGGTGGACGATGATGTCGGGGTATCGGCTCCGGCGTGATGGAGGAGGGCGGCGGTTGATGGGTGGGATGGGGTGGCAGATGGAGGATGCCGGGGTTTCGCGGCTGGTGGAGAGGTAGTTTTGGCGCCCACGGAGTACGAATGGGGAATCGGACGGGTGGGGGGAACCATGTTTCAGTCTGGGACGCGCTTGTTTTTTGCTTTTTTGAACAGAAATGGGACGCGCTTGTTTGAAATTTGGGGAAAGTACAAACTTTGCCCCCCTCTTAAATTTCGGACCTACTGCGGGTCGGGGGTAGGATGGTAATCCCAGGTGTCCCAAATAGTGGGCGGGAGCGATTTCGGCCGCGCGCATGTGTGCTTAGGCGGCCATTGTGTATGAATGTTTTTCGGATGCGGTTGCGTGGCATCTAGATGAAGCTACAAACCTACCCCGGTTTAGACCTTTGGACGTCGGGCCGGTAGGTTTCATAGGTCGGAGTTATTAGAAAAGTAATTTCCTTGTACTACCAAACATTGGTCTCACGCGGTTTCGGGCGAGTAGAGGCTCTTTTGGCGCTTCGTTCGAAATTTTGAAACACAAGCATTCACGTTTAGAGTACTCTTGAACTATGAGGATTGACCTAAATATACAATGTTATATTTGACCTTGTATGTTTGAAAACCTCATTAAATTATCCGCTTCTTTTTGAAATTTTGACATTTGAAAATCCTATAACTATGATTATTTTGGAATGGAGGAGCTAAATTTGAATCTATTTTGTACATGACTACATATGCTATTATGTACAAAATCAGAGCAAAGATTGGTGCCCCCATAATTTAGGTATGGTTTACAAATTCCATGATATCAAATTCAAATAATTGAATGGACTTCATGTTGAATTTGATTTTTTTAAACCACCTTAAGTTGGATTCAAATGTATGCTAGTTCATAGGTAGTAGCTATTTATAATGTCCATTGTGTAACTTTCGTATGTATAATGTGCTTTACACACAAAACATGAACTATACTCACGTTTATATTCGATTGCTAAAGCGATGCATTGTCTGGAGTTCAAAATACTAACTATGTGGATCAATTGTGTCGAATAATAACATAGACATGCTCAAATTCGATAGAATCTAGATGTCTAATGGATCAATGACCGCTCCTTACGCGAATTGCAAATATCATGATCCCATCCTAATATTTGGATACAATTTATATCTTTAATCAATGTGTAGAGCAGTCTTTTATGTGTAGTTTCACTCTCCATCGATGGTCTCTCACACATGCTCACACACTCTCTCCCGAGGTGTCTTTCTCGCACACATGCTCTAGATATAACCCTCCCTCCCTCTCGTAACCATTTACAACTGTTTTCACTAACCTTTATCACAAGCACTCTTCCTCTCGCAAACATACACACGCACAATCCTCATCGACCCTTTCTATATACATGGACCTGCCTACGTGTCTCATGTACGCACATTATCTTTACGCCTATCTCTCACGCATTGTCTCACACCTCTCTTCCTAATCGACGAGTATGATTCTAGCAGAGCATTCTGTAGGATGCCCCTTAAAGTTAGGTTGGATGAATAGTAATATCAGAGATAAAGGGGTTACCTTAGTCCAAGAACCTAGGGTTACAAATCCTAGCCGGCTTTGTCAGTGGACACAGAGTCCTTCACAATTCTGCTATCTGTGTCTTGTACGACTAGTCATCCATGGGTCTTCCTAAATGCATCACGGGCCGACCAATGTGGCGCAGGACAGAACAGAACGAAGGGCCTCACCTCGACCCACCGGACCTCACGCGGTGACACACCCTCTGCCCCCACGTCTCATTATCTTCTCACACCCACACATACCAACACAAACACCACACACACAGAAAATTTCTCCTGGTGCCTCTATTCCCTCCCCCTTGCATATACACACTCAAGGGAATGGAATCTCTTGTCGTGACGTCATATTCGTCTCTCTCTCTCTAGACCACTCTCATTTCTCGTGCTATCTCTCCCACGCCCCTCGTCGGCCCCTCTATCCATGCCTCTCTCGAATACGTAATACACACACATACCTCTCTAGGCCCCGCCAAATGCATCAACTACACATTCACACATGTTACATCACGTACCCCATTGATCTAAAAAGCCCTCTCTTCACGTTTATTTTGCATACAACATTCCTTTTGAATAAAGTGTGGCCAAAAAATTATTTTAGAGTTTCTACATATATACAACATTACAAAGTTATATGGAGGAGTACGAACACTAATTTGCATTACATGGTGCCCACAATGATATTTATTTGCACTGTGAATTTGTATATTTTTATACTATATACAAAGTTAGTCATAATAAAGAGAAACGAAGAGCATCTCTCTCTCCATCGCATACCCCCCTGTACGCCCCTTTCATGTATGCACACAAAACTATCTCCAGGTCCTCTAAAAGTAAGCCCCCAGAAAATTCACGCATGTTTAATCTTTCTCTCGCGATATAAGCAATGACGATCATTGTATTTGAAGCGAATGCACGATACGTACATTGGACTTCATAATCCACTCATTACGGTCACCATTTATGTTTAGTGGTTATTATGCAGTCACGGGCTCACCATACAACTCTGTATTTGCTCATGACATGACTAGTTGACCAGTTAAACGCTCCACGTGGCACCTCTAGTGTTGCATCACATTATCTCACTACCATCGTGCCCACCTGTCGACTTGTATCTACTCTACATCTACACTCTTATAAAATACATAAAATACACTCTTCTAAAAAAACAGAGTTGGTGATGATGGTGTGCCTGCCATCCTGCAATATAGGTCGTTCGATTTATATCTAACGGATAGGAAAGAAACTATGGCAATTTTGCAAAAAGGTACCCACACACCTCTCCACATTTGCAAATAAGGCCTTCCCTCGTTCATCCTTTTCTCTCACAAGATAAACAAGTCATACAAATGCATCTTGATGTTACATGCAACGCACGGGCATCTTGCTAGTAAGAAAGAAAACAAACGACAAAAAATATTTGGACGATGGTTCAAAGTCATGACCGCGGGCACATCGGACAAGGTGGCCTTGTATTGGTATGCTGATCCATCTATTTTAACACACATGAGCTCGTGTGGTGATTATACACACATGCACGCATGCACACGAACTGCATCCACGCAACACTCACACAAACACATGCACCCACGCACGCACGCAACACCCACACGTACACACGCAGCCACACACGCACGCACGCATAACTCACACGCACACACGCACGCATGCATGCACACACCAGTACACCACACGACCTTTTGCCTATGCGAACTGACAGGTGGGACCCACAACAAACATGGTCAATTTAACTAGTCAACATGGCGCCACGCAGACTATTTGGCCGGTCAACAGAGTGCAATCCGATGTTGAGTTGTGAGCAAGTGACCGTATAATCACCGCAAAACGTATATAGTGACCGTAATCAGCTTATTCTGAAGTTCGGTGACCGTATTACGCTTTTCTCTCTGTAGGCCCTCGAAAAGTACATATCTACATGTTCTTGCATGTTACATCTAACAACTATGCACTACAGCACTACTACTACACTCTAACACAATAAATCATATGTGTTTTAGTTTTACTAGATATCATATTGTTACTTATAATTATTCAGTTTGCATACATTAAAATTGCCTTTGAAATGTATGGCCAGTATCATCTACCGCGCGGGAAAAATCCTGCCCTTTCCTGTTTAATCGGGTTTGTATCGATGGATCATGCGAAACAGCAAAATTATAGTACTATATAGTACAAGTGACAGTTCACTGGGCCGTCGTGTCGTCTACTCCTTCGTCGTAAGAGTGGAGCGCTCGCTTTCATAAATATTCTAGTCCCTTTCGCCGACATGTGGGACATCAAGCTACCGGGTCCACGTGCCATACCGGAATACAGTGCAGAGCAGCCAGGGTGAAGCACCCCAGTCATGGCGCCGGCATAGTAATGAGCAATGAGGCGTCAAATCACAAAGCTGCACCTTTCCCGCAGTTAAGTTGGAGGGACGAAGCAACCATCATTTCACTCATTGCTGAATCCGCTTCTCCCTCATCTTCTTCAACTTAACCACGTGTTGCTTCTGCCGTTGTTCTGCCTCATGTGGGACGCGGATCTGCTTGGTAAAGCACTGACACGTGGGACCGCATGTTAACAAACCGCCAGGACAACGTCCTTTGAAAATAAGAAACCTTCGCCGCTATCCGCGCGGCAAAATCACCTCCTTTTTACTAATATCGATTCTATAATTTTTTAGATCAATATAATTGAGATTTGTATAGATAGCACACAGGAGCAAAACCAAGTGGTACGGTTAAGGGCATCCACAATGTGTAGTCAAATGTGAAAATAGCTTTTGGCATCGTGGGAACCATTGTGGACGGTGTTGCCAAAGCAAAAAAGATGGAACCGAAGCTCCCTAATTGATTGATTGAAGGAATAGAAAAATGCAACGTCTCTCCTCTTTCTCCCATGCTTGGACGCATCTAGTACAATATAGAGCACAGAGTCTACTCCCCTGTCCCTTCTATCACAAATCACAAAGCAGTGAGGCGTCAAATCACAAAAGCACGGACGAAGCAACCATCATTTCACTCTTCGCTGACTCCGCTTCTCCATTGTCTTCTTCGAGAAGCCATCTCACCGCATTAGTTATAGTAGTACTAGTAAAGGACTTCCTGGATGCAAATAAGGCGGTTGTCTCGGCTTGCAGGCGGCACTTGCGGACGACTTGCCGTGGTCTCCCTCAATGGTGTTCTCCGTCGAACGCACTTCGCCAAACCACCAAAAAAATATCGTCGACGTCAGCGCAATGGGGAAGGAAGTCAAATATAGTGACTACTCCCTCCTTCCATCTATATAGGGCCTAATGCATTTTTCAAGGCTGCCTTTGACTATTGGTAAGATTAATAATACATGAGATATATAATGTGAAAATTATATCATTGGAAGCTTCTTTCATGTACAAATTTGATGGTATGCGTTATGTAACTTGCATGTCATATATTATTGCTCCAAAACTTGGTCAAAGTTAGTCTCAAAAAACATATTAGGCCCTATATAGATGGAAGGAGGGAGTACCTCCATTTTTTTGTACACAAGGCCAGTATATCAAAATTACAATTTGCAAAGGGCCACTAACACTAATCGAGGAAAATTAATGGGGTTAGCAACCAAGGACATTAATATCCCCTGCATGCATGCGGAAGTGGGAAGGTTGGTTTGCATGGCGCTGCATTGATCAAGTGACGAGGAGTGAGATGGTTAGCTCTTTGGTCTTTGGAGAAAAAAATACGCATTAATTGACACGTGATACGAGGATTTGTATCGATTAAATCCCGTGAAGGAAAACCCAACCTTTCTTTTTTAACACTAGTACTCCTAGTATGTACGTACTTATCCTGTTTGGGTCTAGGCCTTGCATTGCCAAACTTCGCCACACATTTTTTCCAAGCTTGCCTAAAGTTTTCAAAATAGAAGGAGGTACACTTGCGCACGGCTATCATGGTCGCACCGCACCCTCACACGGTCGCTCCTGCACGCCGTGGTCGCACCGCACCCTCACACGGTCGCTCCTGCATGCCGCAAACCAAACCAAGGGAACGCACCCTCACTGACACATGCTGTCGCATGGGAACACACCAAACTCAGCCATCCTATCGCTGACACATAATTTTCGTTCATAGAGTATGTTTATCCAACCGCATGTTGGGGAGTATCTGTACGGCCCATGCGGTGGTCTGTTGGGGAATAAGAAGAGGTGAGGAAGAAGGAAAGAAGGGTTAGGAGACGTAGGATATTCATCCAACCGCCTGAAATGGTAGACTGACCCAAGTCAGGCGACTTGCATAACAAATATATGTTTTTACATAGCAAAAGATCCATAAAAACAACAACATAAAGAAAAACTATCACTGCTCGCGGAAAGAGACGACCTCGTCGTCTTTGGCTGCCGGCGCGAACCAGCCGTCGCTGCCGACGTGTGTCTCCGCACCGTGGTTGTCCTCGGCCTCCAGCTACTCGTTCAAGCAAAGTGTGCGGACGCTCTGACCGGATGAGAGCACAGCCCGGTTCAAGTCGAGGACGTCCGGTTCCGCCTGCAGGAGGGCCTCGATGGCAGCGGCTTCCGCGCACTCCGCGTCGAGTCGAGCCTCCGCCGCCCGGTTCAAGTCCAGGACGTCCGGTTCCGCCTGCTGGAGGGTGTCGACGAGAGCGGCATCCGCGCGCTCTGCGTCGAGTCGAGCCTCTACCGCCCGGTTCAAGTCCAGGACGTCCGGTTCCGCCTGTAGGAGGGCCTCGATGGCAGCGACATCCGCGCGCTCCGCCTCAAGTTGAGCCTCCGCTGCCCGGTTCACATCCACGACATCCGGTTCCGCCTGCAGGAGAGCCTCGATGGCAGCGGCATGCGCGCGCTCCGCGCCGAGTTGAGCCTCTGCCTCCCGGTCCTCCTTTAGTATCGCCATGTTGAACCGCTGGTCCGCCTGCACCATGGGGGACTTGGACGCCGGCACGAAGTCGACGTCCATTGTCTCATACCCATCGGGGGCCTTCTGTGCCACGACCTCCACCATGAACATTGGATCGGCTTCCTTCTCCTCGTAGCTTGGCTCCAGAGAACTCGGGGATTGGCCCGCCGCAAAGCGAGCTTGGGAACGGAGGTCTGTGGCACCGACCGCCGCCGCGATTTCTACGCGGCGCTCCGGCGTCAGCATCTTGTAGTAAGTGATCTTGCGGCGCACCATGTCTTTCCGGCGAACTAGGGGACGCTTGATGCGGGCTAGGGGATCGAAAGGTGGGGGAATGGGGTGGAGATTTGGTGTGGTTTTAGGGCAGTGGCTGGCGTAGGCCGAGCAGCAAAGGTTCTGGTGTGAATAGTGGTTCCGGTGACGACCGGTCAATCGGTTTTGACTGTACATCGCTCTTATCGCGTTCGCGTTGCAGCCCGGCATGCTGGACCCTCCATGTAGCTCACCGAATGGAACGCGCTTCGTCTTGCGTTTTCGCTCGCTTGTGGGACCGCAGTTGAGAGCAAACCAACGTCCCTCCCCCTCCCCCGTCTGCATCATTCATTATACCACCACTCCCTCTGTTTTATGCGGAGTAAATAAAAACAGATGGAGTATACTACGGATGAGGATCCCCTGACGTGGCCGAACCCATTGAGTAACTGACATGCGGGGCCTAGCAAGTATGGGGTCCGCCAGTAAGTGACTGAAAGGGAGGGTAAGGCAGGGATACCTACGTCAGAGGATCCACTTCCACTATACTACTTTGACCAAATGTTAGAGTAATAATATATGACATGCAACTTACACAAAGCATACAGGGTCTAATGCGTTTTTCGAGGCTAACTTTGACCAAATGTTAGAGTAATAATATATGACATGCAACTTACACAAAACATACGGTCAAATTCGTATGTGAAAGGAGTTTCCAATGATATAATTTTCACATTATACATCTCATGTACTATTAATCTTGTCAATAGTCAAATTGGAAACCATCTCGAGTACAAATCTAGGAGTACGTACGAATCTAACAATATTGATTGGCGTTGTTGAATGTTGATACTTTTTGATAAAAGTAGATATACTTTGACTACACATAAAACTTATATGTAAACTAGAAAGGATAGGAGGGAGTATATTGTACGTTCAAAAACGAAATGAACCTTGAATACCCTTTATATATGATTTGCGGATGCTATGATCACCGGTTCAAAATTTTGAATCTGCCTTAGGTATCACGTGCCCCCACTCGTTCCCTCTCGATTTCATCTCGGGGTCCGGAGATCTATTGAAAGAGGACTAGGGTGGGTACATGCGAATGATACTCGGCGGAATGTTCAAATGAGGCATGCGGGAGGATGGACTCGACTGGAGGGCGACATGATCAATGGAGAAGAGGGTTGGAGAGGAATGAGAAATAAGCAAACGCCACGTGATTATACTTGAATGGCTCAAATAAACAATAAGTTGTCTCGCTTGGCCTACGTAGTGAAAGGCCTAAGGCGCAACGCGGAGCACTGACGCTCGAATATGGCTGGGAAAACAGGGAAACAGACATGTGGGGCACACTCGTCGGGACGACGTAGCGCAGACTAGTCCAATGGAGGAGCTGGCCCATGACCTCCTCGCCACCGACAACCGTTCATGTGGGTCGTTGGGGACAACAACGGGGCGCAGCTCCAGCACCGCCTCTGGACACGGTGACCGCGGTGAGCGACACGCTCATATCGTCGCTAGACACGGTCGGTTTCAGTTTGCCGAGGGTGGTGTTAGTGTTGTGGCACGACCAACGGTATGTTCGGTTTGTTCCTAAGGTTGCCCCATCAGAGCATTGGGTAGCCAAAATTTTGGTTGAGGTATTGGTTGCCCATGATTTGGCCGACATTGGCAAGAAAAATGAACTTGAGTTGGCTAGAGTTCATTGGCATGCCAAAGAAATGGCAACCGTCCAAACAAAGACCAATCTTTGGGTCATGACCAAAATTTTGGTTGAGGTATTGGTTGCCCATGATTTGGCCGACATTGGCAAGAAAAATGAACTAGAGTTGGCTAGAGTTCATTGGCATGCCAAAAAAATGCCAACCATCCAAACAAAGACCAATCTTTTGGTCATGACCAAAATTTTGGCAAGGTGCACTTTGGCCACAATCCAAACACACCCCAACACCCGGCTCGTCGAGGATGCACGGGGCGCCGCAACGCGTCCCCGGAGTGGTGTAGCGCGACCAACTGCATTCTCTGGACCTGAGACCATGTCGGGTCGTCTTGCTTTTCCAATGACATGCGGGATCGCTTGTGAGCAAAGGGCATCTCCAACGTTGCCACGACCGCAGCTGACTACCCTGGCACACCAAAACCCTCATCCCTCGCGCCGTCGTGTGGTGCATTCCCAGCCGGCGCCAGCTGCCCGCATTCATGCCGTCCGTTCGTATGTCGTCAATAAGAGGCTCGGTGCCCGCAGAACCAACTCCGGCGACTTAATGACGCACTCGGACGCTTGGCCTCACCGGAATGCGCTACTTAAAGCGGCAACGCCCAGCTAACCTCCACACCATAGCGCATCGTCCTCCTACCTGGAACCACATCCGCCATGACCGCAAGCGTGAACGCTCTGCGGGAGAGCTTGTCTTCGGGGATGGAGCTCGAGGTCGCCGCCCTTGCTCAAGTCGCCGCACAAGCGGTGGCCACACTGGCGGCCGACGACGGGAGCACCATCAGCCACGCGTCCTACTTGCCGCCGTCCAACGTCCGGCACCACCGAGGTCGGGGACTCCTCCGAGGATGAGTAGGGCATGGGAGGCGGCAGGGCATGGTGTGCCAACTGGCCGGTCCGTCTCCCGTGTTCTAATTTTCCTCGCCGGAGACCGCACCTTCACTTCACGGGTCTTGAACCCCGCCCCTGTACATGGAGATCACAGATGGAGGACGTCGGTCGCCGCCGTAGAATAGGTTTAGGGTCGGGTTTCTTTTATTTTTTTGTCCTAGAAAAGTTCAAAATGTAATGAAAATCTGCCGTGTTTGCATTAATCTCGGCCGGTGTATATGAACTTTCACAATAATATACATATTGTAGGAGTACTAGCAAGATGCCCGTGCGTTGCACGGAAGATCAAGATCTTGTGCGAGAAAAGGATGAACGAGGGAAAGCCTTATCTGCAAATGTGGAGAGGAGTGCAGGTAAATTGTCATAGTTTCCTTCCTATCCGTTAGATATAGATCGGACGGCCTATATTGCAGGATCGGACACATCTTTCTACATCTACGGGAACCTACGAAAGGGTTAACGTAAATTGCCTCTCTCTCTCTCCTCCCCTGATTTTCATGGTGGTGGGCCCCTCCCTCCCCCCAATCTACAATCAACAGCTCACACGTTTCACATTGCGTTAATTACGTAACTGGGATTACGTAGGTGTAGCATTACTCGTCCTAAAAAACCCAACTAAGCCAACCTCCTAGCATATCGCGCGGGAAAAGACCCGGCCGCGCCGTTTTAGTCGGGATTACCGGATTACTAGTAGTAGTATCAATGGATCGCGCGAAGCAACATATTTTTTTTTGAGGGGGCGAAGCACCTAGTTTAAAAGGAAAAAATGCGGTACACTCACAGCACTCCTGTCGCGGTCGCATTGCACCCCACACACGTTCGATCCTGCACACGGCTCACGCAAACGGAACGCGCTTCAGCTTGCCTCTTCACTGACACGTGGGACTGCACTTGGAGAAACTGACCATGTGCCAAACTCCCCCCGCCCATCGTGCGAAAATCCTCCCCCCCACACACCCAAAAATTCCCCCCAAATCCGATTCAACCGCCCTTCGGCCA
>NC_057812.1:253875744-253886326 GCF_018294505.1 Triticum aestivum
TCCCCCCTGTCCCCCTCCACTCCATTCGCTCCGCCAAAGAAGCCCTCCCCGCTGTGCCGATACGTCGGCGCCGCGGTTCGACGATCCTCTCGCTCCCACAGTACGCTCTCGTAGACTGCCGTCCTCTAGCCGCGTCGCCACCTCTGGCTATGTTCTTGTGGAGGCGCACAGTAGTCAGCGCCGCCACCGCTGGTGACGTTCGTGTGGAGACGCACGGCGGTCAGCTTCTCCCACGGTACACGCATTCTAGACTGAGGCCCCGTTCATGTCGGTGTAGCGCTGAATGTTAGCTGATAGACGCTGTTAATCTCACTATTTGCCGAAGTAGTTTACTGTCAATATGCTCTGCTTAAGAAGCTTCCTTGCCCTGTTTTGCACTCAATCTGCTTAGCTGAGATGGCATGCCAAGGCCGATTAGTTGCTAAAATATCCTGCCATATATTTATTATGACATAGATTGCCATGGTCTAGTAGCCAATCTGTTAGCTGAAATAGCTCTACACCGTTTTGTACTCGATCTTTGTTGCTGCGATGGCCTTCGATAGTTTGATGGCTGTGTGCTCGGCCTCATTGACTGCTGAAACAGCCTGCCATAATTTGGCACTCAAATCTATTTGCTGAATTAGCTTTACATATATTTCGTTACTTAGATCTGCTCGTCCAAATATCTTGCCATAGCTTTAGACATCGACCTAGGTATTTTTTTCTGGACTTCATAAAAAAGCATATATGTTTTTCCTGTAATATCTAGTAGAAGAACTAATTTGTATGTCTAACAGATGGACATGACTTGGATAACTTCTGCTCGAAGATTCTCCGCTGCATATGTCGAGGGGGTTGAAAACTTCATGAACTTTATCAGAGCTGAGTACGGTGGTCCGAAATTAGATGTGCTCTGCCCGTGTAGCAGTTGTATGAATTCAGTTACAAGACCCCAGTCAACTGTGCAAAATCATCTACACTTGTATGGGATGTCAGTCACATATACTAGGTGGGTTCATCATGGTGAAGCTGTGAACGTCAATGTTATTGACTACGTGGAAGCAGCAGATCACCATCTTGATCTGCCTGATGCTCAGGTGGAAGAGGAGGAGGAGGTGGTGGTGGAGCTAGTGAGTTTGACCAACATTGAAACAATGCTACGAAATGCCCGTGCATTCCGTGAACTTTCACCTGCAGAAGAAAAACGGTGGGCCCGCATGTTGGAACAATGCAACATTGCTGTCACCCTAGGAAATAAGCTGTCAGTATTCTCAGCTATGGTCACCTTTCTTCAGGTGAAGACATCTGAGCGGATGACCAACAAATAATTCGATGCGATGTTGGCTGCTTTCCGCGAATCTTTCCTAGATGCGTCTAAGCTGCCACACACCTACAGTAAAATGAAGAATTTCCTTCGTGCAGTTGGAATTGGATATGATATGATCCATGTTTGTAAGAATAATTGTGTTCTGTTCCGGAAGGATTATGCCAACTTAAGTGAATGCCCGAAATGCAAATCATCAAGATGGAAAGATGGTGATGCTGTGAAGAGGATTCCTCATGATGTTCTGAGACATTTTCCAATTACACCAAGATTGCAGAGGTTGTTTCATGATGCTGAAACAAGAGAGGATGTACTGTGGCATTCTAGGAACCAGGAGTACAGAGATCAGAATGTAATGAGCCACCCATCTCATGGTAGTGAGTGGAAAAGCTTCAATGATAAACACAAATAGTTTGCTGCTGACCCGAGAAACATTAGACTTGGCTTAGCTTCAGATGGATTTAACCCATTTGGCCACCAGAGCGCCACATATAGCATGTGGCCAGTGCTTGTTATAAATTACAACATGCCTCCAAATGTCAACACCAAAGAATCAAACTACATGATGGCCTTGCTCATCCTAGGTCCAAAAAGTCTTGGAAAGGATTTTGATTTGTTCATGGAGCCTCTTGTGGAGGAACTTCAACAGCTATGGAAGGGTGTTCTCACTCGAGACCTATATAGCAGCCCACCAGCTGATTTCTTTTTGCGTACTGTTATAATTTGGTGCATCCATGATTATCCGGCTTTGGGCACTATGTCAGGGCGAACGACACATGGTTACAATGCATGTGTTCGCTGTGACAGGAATCCGCTGTCATACGCAATACTTAGCAAGATCTGTTACATTGGACACCGCCGTTTCCTTGCCAAGGACAAGCTGCATCCTAGAAAATACCGAAGACATGTGTTCAATGCAAAACATGAAAACCGTGATGCACCAAAGAGGCTCACCGCCTATGAGTTGCAAGTGGAATTAGAGAAGGTCAGGCATATTACACCAGGAAACCATCCTGGTAATGATAGCGGGAAAAGGAAGCGTGGCAGGGTAGAAGAGAGATTATTGTTTACCCGCAGGTCCACTTTGTGGGACTTGGAGTATCGGAAAGATTTGGATCTAAGGCATAATATTGATGTGATGCACATCGAAAAAAAATATGTGACAGCATTATCGTCACACTTCTTAATATTGAAGGCAAGATGAAAGATACCTTAAAATCTAGGATTGATTTGACACACCTGGGTATCAGAAAGGATTTGCAGGTGCAAGATGAAGGTAAACCACGGGATATGGCACCAGCTGTGTACGTCTTGGACAAGGTAAAAAGAAAAGAATTCTGTGAGGTCCTGTCACGTGTGAGATTCCCACATGGATTTTCTTCCAACCCTGACAGAAGAGTCAGTGCAGATGGAAACAAGGTACAAGGGTTTAAAACTCATGACTACCACGTCCTACTTCAAAGGGTTTTACCTATTATCCTTAGAGGATTGGGCCGCCCTGACTTATACAGAGCAGTTGCAGAGTTGGGACAATTCTTCAGGGAACTCTGTAGTAGGAATATCAGGATAGATGCTTTGGAGCGTCTTAGAGACAAGATACTAACTATCCTATGCGACCTTGAGAAGATATATCCTCCAGCCTTCTTTGATGTGATGGTGCATTTGGCTGTTCATCTACCTGATGAGGCACTACTTAGAGGTCCAGTACAGTATGGCTGGATGTACCCTATTGAAAGGCGGCTAGGCACTTTCAAGGGCTATGTTAGGAACAAAGCTAGACCCGAGGGTTCCATTGCACAGGCCTACATTGCTACAAAAGCGTTGACATTCTACTCAAAATACATTGAAACAGCTGATCAGCTTAGCAAAGAGGTGGGTGAAGACAATCCCGGGCTCAATGTTTTCGATTATTCTGTTTGAGTTATAGGGAAGAGTCGACAAGAGGACAAACCTAAAGATTTGGACAAAATGGTTTGGTATGTGTTGAATAAATGTCCTGAGATACTACCTTATATCAAGTAAGTGCAGTACTGCAGCTTATACATCGTAATCTACTAAACTTCCAGCACATTCTTATATATTTAGATGTTTGACGCGATCACTATGTTGTGCAGCATCTACAAAGAGGAGTTACTGCCGCAAAATCCAAGAAACATTGACAAACTGGTTATGGCAGGATTTGCGAAATGGTTCAAGAACCATGTAAGCTTTTGAAGTGCACTGTCAGTTTTTTTAATATATTGAGTACATAAGATGATCAGCTTGTCTATTTTCTAACCATAGGTTAAGAAGATGCGGGAGGATGGGCAGGCAGTTGATGATGCCCTTTACTCACTAGCAATGGGTCCTGATACTCGGCTAAGACATTATGAATCTTGCGTTGTTGGAGATGTGCGCTACAACACCCTTGCACAAGATGAAGGCAGGAAGACACAAAACAGTGCCATCATGAGCACGGATACGTATGACAAAGAGACAACTGAAATGTATGCTAACATAACAGACATCATTCAGTTGCAGTATATCTCCAGTTTCGAGGATCATCGGTGTGTGGTTCTGTTGTGCCGTCGTTGGTATAACCTATTTTCCAGGATCGCAAAACCCAGAGCTGATGATTATTTCAAATCCATCAATGTCAAGGCGGCGTACCAGACCAATGAGCCTTTTATTTTGGCAAATCAAGCAACACAGATATTTTTCTTGGAAGACACATTTGCACGTCGCGATGACTTGAGAGTATTGCAAAGGTTTGAGAAGAGGAATTCGTTTAATGAAGTTGCACAACAAGATGATGCTTACACTGCTCCTGATGTACAAGATAACACAGATGTTCCTAATATCTTTGAGAACCGTCACGTCAATGACGCCGGCGAAAAGATTGCCTGTCGTGCTATGTACATACAAGAGTTGATCAAGAAGAAGCCAACGTTCGAGGACGTTGAGGACAAAGAAGAAGATGACACCATGGGGAATTACGATTCAGACAGATACACATGGCAAAGATGTGACGCTGCTGCTGTGGATGATGATTACATTGCTTTTCTCGTATTTGCCTGTCAGAAGACGTTTTTTTATCTACTATGTGAAATTGTGTTTGCTATGACAACTGAAACCTGATGAACATGTTGTTTAGTATTTTGCTGTGAGAACATCACTTGTTATGTATGCTGATTTGTGTTTGGTGATTGTATGACAACTAAAACATGATGACATTGTTGTTTAGTTGTACTCATATTTGGCTGTGAAACTTGAATTCGATGACATAGTTTGCTGTTGGACTGCAATTTGCTCGACGTCTTCGAATGAGAACAAAGCTGACCCGACAGGGCCTCTGCTATTTATTTATTTATATGAGAAAAGGGGGATACCCCCTGATTTCCGTTAATAGAAATCATTAGATGTTCACAACACTGCGCCCAGCCTGCTACACAGGTTTCATTCATTGCTAGTTTCAGCAAAGTGCTCATGTCTTAGCCACTGAATACATCACGAGTGCTACATACACTGCAAATAAAGAGACAATCATCCTACAGAGCACATCGATTTTGCCCATTATCTTCACAAGCTCTTTCATCTCCTCATTGCTGTCAAGGCCGTTCAGCAGCTGTTGCTTGGCCATGATCAGAGGAACTGCATCTTTAAGCTTCTGCTCTGCATCTTCCTCTTCTGTCGTTCCTTCAATTACTTGTCCAACACCCCAACCTACTGGTATTGGGATTCCTCGGCTAACCAAATAATCAGCATAGTTGCATTCTTCCACATCAGCAACTTCCTAGAAATACAAATCACACAAATCTTCCCTTTTCTGCACGAATCAAATTGGTAGATCATCAACCAAACTATTAGAAAAATCAGCAACTAGAAGCAGCAGAACAACACTTAAACATATTATTATCCCATGATTCGGGCATTTGTAGAAGACTCGGCCAGGGTTGCGGATTGTGGTTGAGACGCGACAGATGACTCTGCGTGATTTGCAGCAGTGGCACCACACCAACGACAGCGGGTTGTGATGAGCAATCGGCTGCGGTGCGCGTGCCGGCGAGGGTGTGATGAGACCCACAGGCGATGGTACAGGTTGCGACTTGGCGCATATCTGGTTGTTGCCTGCTGAAGAGCAGGTGGACGAGCAGCCAGCGGACATGGTTGCTGCGGCCAGAGCTTCTGATGCTAGGCAGAGTAAGTAGAGAAGAGGAGAAGCGAATGTTGGATATGTTAGTTTCATTACTTGCAGAGTAGCATAGCACCATATATAGTCATAGTCTAGGTTTGGATTCGAACCAGCTATAGGAGCACATCTTTATTTTTTCTAAAACTCGGCAACGTCTCATTACTGGTACACTAGCTTGTTCTGTACGCCTTCCCAAGTCTTTGATTTTCTTTCCCTTTTTTTGCGAGGAAGGAAGGAGGACAAAATTGAGAGTTCCTGGGACTCGAACCCAAGACCTCTCGATTGAAAACCAAGGGTGCTAGTCACTTATGTGGCGAACATTCCCTGTGAGGAGGACCGTAGACGAACGCATTTTCCTCGCAGTTTTCTTCCTATATATAAAAAAGTATGCTACTTGGTGTCCGCTTAGTCAACAAAACGATTGTGCCAACCTTGACCATTGGATTGACATTAAACGTCTGTCGCGTTTCTTCATTCTCTTCTTCCTCGAGCCGCGAAAGCCAAACCAGCGCCGGTGGGAACGCCTGCTCCCGCCTCCCACGGCTGGCTGTGATCTGCCACGGCTCCTATTCGTTCCCGTCCGAGGCCTCACCATCGTCCTCCGCCTTGGTTCGCTCGCCGCGGCGCCGCCCTCCGGTGTTGTCAACATGGTCAACAACCAAAAGGAATAAGGAGATGACTGTACATGGTGAGGATGACAGTAGGGACCCAGCAGCACACGCAGTAATTTTGTTTTTTCGGGACGGAGAAGGGTATCAACTGGGTTGTGCGGGACCCGTGGCTCGTCTAGCCCAGGCTTTTATTTCATATGTTTAGCACATGGCCAGCCTAGTTTGTTTTTTTCCTTTCTGAAAATTGCTAGCCAGCTATTTTGTTTTTTGCAGAATAACCAACATAGGCCTACTTGCTTTTCTACGCGCTGCTGGGCCAGAAATCTCTCAAGACGAGGAGGGATGCATTTTGCCCAGAAAATGGGCTATAAGTAATAAGAAATGGGCTATAAGTAATAATAAATGGGCTGTAAAATGAAAAATACAACAAACAGACAATTAGTTCCAAAATACTGTTTTCTTTCGGATTTTGATATTTTAAATTTCATTGTTTTTGCGCGGGTAAAATTTCATTGAATTTAAATTAAGGTATATTTGGATTTAAAATTAATTTGAATCTGGCTAGAAATTTCGGGCTGTATGCTGTTTGGGACAGATTTGGAGGCTGACTTGTGGGTCTACTAGGTTGACGTGTACTTTGGCTTTGTCTACTTAGTCCACAAACGATTCTAGCAGCAGTGACCGTTGGATGTTAATCCAACGGCCGTGCTGCTTCTTCAATATATGATCTTCTTGCTCCAGCCGCCCAAACCAGCTCCGGTGGGACTGCCTGCTCCCGCCTCCCGTGGCCGGCTGTGCTGCCGCACAGGCCGCACCTCCCCACCCTACTTCATTGCTGGCCAGGCCATTCCTCTACTCATCCACACCTCCTGTTATTTTCCGGCGACAGCAGCGGGACCAGTAAACCCTCGTACTCCCCACCGCGTGGGCAACCATTGCCGAGTCTTCCCCGGCTCCGTGTCGTTCCCTTCCTAGGCCTCGCCGTCGTCCACCACCATGGTGCTCTCGGCGCGGCCTAGTCAACTTGGTCAACGAACGACATCCATCGGTTGTGGACTGTACGCGCAAAATAATGATTCCTCCACCTGACAGCTGGGACCCACCGGAAGGGCCTCTGTATTTCGTGAAAAAATGTTCCCCCCGCTGACATGTCGGACCCACCGGCTATATCTTCGCACGCAAAGAAGTGCCTCCTTATTACGCACAAAAAAATGAATACCCCCGGCTAGCTAGGACCCACCATAGTGGGAGGATGACTTGTGGGCCAACAAAGTTGACGAGGACGGAGGGCTTTGTCAACTTAGTCAATATGAACGATTCTAGCTCCAGTGACCGTACGATGTCCATCCAACGGCCGTAGTGCTTCTTCAACCTCTAGTCTTCTTGCTCCAGCCGCCCAAAGCAGCACCGATCGTGCCGCATGCTCCTGCCTCCCGTGGCCGGCTATGCTGCCGCAGAGGCCTCACCGCCCCTACTATTCCCACCGCTGGCCAGGCCCTGCGGCGACGACAGCCTCGCACCGCAGCCGAACCAGTGAACCCTCGTACTCCTCTCCGCGCGGGCTTCCACTGCCGCGTCTTCCCCGGCTCCGCGTCGTCCCCTTCCTAGGCCTCGCCGTCATCCACCACCGTGGTGCTCTCCATGCGGCGTGGTCAACGTGGTCAAGGAACGACTTCCATCGGAAGAGTACTGTACGTGGAGAGGCTGACAGCTGGGTCCACGGCCACAGCCCAGTTTTTTTGTGATTTGCCAAGTAAGTCGCTTTGTCAGGCCTGTTGGGCTGCAAATCTTTCAAGACGAGGAGAGCTTTCATTCGGCTGGCCGAGAAAATGGCACATCAGTAATGAGAAATGGGTTGTACATTTTTAAAACACATCAAACCGGCAATTAGTTTCAAATATCTTTTTTTTTCATTTCAAGATTTTAAATTACATTAATTTTTATGCGTGGAGAATTTGTTGGATTTTATATCGATATACATTTATTTTTAAAATCAGTTTGAATGTGAGTCGAAATTTCGGGATTAAAAACAGTTCGGACCGCACCGAAATATGCAAAATTTCATATAATTCTTTAACCGTGGCCACAATTTGGGCTGTAATGCTAACAAAAAGAATATGGGCTCCAAAAATACCTTAAGAATTAGCAAATGGGCTAAAAATTATTAGAAATAATGGCAGATGGGCTGTATGCTGCTTTCCACAGATTTGAGGTTTTCCCAAAAAATAGGTTGACGCACAAGCAGTGACTGTTGGATGTCCATCCAACGGCCGTCGTGCTTCTTCAATCTCTGCTCTTCCTGCTCCAGCCGCTCAAACAAGCGCCGGCGGGACTGCCTACTCCCTCCTCCTCGCGGCTGGCTGTGCTGCCGCGCAGGCGTCACCGCCCCATCGTACTCCCATCGCTGGCCTAGCCATCCCTCTACTCATCCACACCTGCTGTTATTCTCCGGTGACGGCAGACGAACCAGTAAACCCTCGTACAGTCGTACTCCCCTCCGCGTGGGAAACAACTGCCGAGTCTTCCCTGCCTCCGTGTCGTTCCCTTCCTAGGCCTCGTCGTCGTCCACCGCCCTGGTGCTCTCGGCGCGGCCTAGTCAACGTGGTCAACGACCGACATGCATCTGAAGTGGACTATACGTGGAGAGGCCGACAGCTGGGTCCACGGCCGCACGCAAGGAAATGCCTCCTTATTATGCACAAAATAATGATTCCTCCACCTGATATCAGGGACCCACCGAAAGGGCCTCTGTATTTCGTGAAAAAAATGTTACCGCCGCTGACAGCTCGGACCCACCAGCTATATCTTCGCACGCAAGGAAGTGCCTCCTTATTACGCACAAAAAAATGAATACTCCCCCTGTTAGCTGGGATCCAGTATAGTGGCAGGCTGACTTGTGGGCCTACTAAGTTGACGGGGACGGAGGGCTTTGTCAACTTAGTCAATATGCACGATTCTAGCTCTAGTGACCGTACGATGTCCATCCAATGGTCGTAGTGCTTCTTCAACCTCTGGTCTTCTTGCTCCAGCCGCCCAAACCAGCGTCGGTCATGCCTCGTGCTCCTACCTCCCGTGGCCGGCTGCGATGCGGCGGAGGCCTCACCGCACCCTACTACTCCCACCGCTGGCTAGGCCATCCCTCTACTCACCCATGCCCCCTGTTACTCTGCGGCGACGGCAGCCTCACACCGCAGCGAACCAGTGCCCTCGTACTCCTCTACGCGTGGGCATCCACTGCCGCGTCTTCCCCGGCTCCGCGTCGTCCCCTTCCTAGGCCTCGCCGTCGTCGACCGCCCTGGTGCTCTCGGTACGGCGTGGTCAATGTGGTCAAGGAACGGTTTCCATCGGACATGGACTGTACGTGGAGAGGCTGACAGCTGGGTCCACGGCCGCAGCAAGGAAGTGCCTCCTTATTACGTGCAAAATAATTATTCCTCCACCTGACAGCGGGGACCCACCGGATGGGCCACCGTATTTCGCCCCCTGACTGTTGGGACCCACCATCTACATCTTCGCAGGCAAGGAAGTGCCTGACAGTCGGGACCCATCTGGTCGAAGCGTACGTAGCGTTGTCATTCTGGTCACGAACGTGTACGTACATACTGGTCGATGTAGAGGCGCACACGAAGCATGTACACGTACGTACATCGGCCAGGGTGCAAGAAAGAAAATACGGCCACGTATGTGTACATACGGGCGGGGTCTCGAACTCCTATTCGCGCATACGTACGGCCAGGGCTCGTGTACATGGCTGGGTCGGAACGGAGAAACAGCGTCGTCGTCGTGTTCATGGGGAGGCAACGGAATGCGTCGTGTTCATGGGGAGGCAATGGAATGCGTCGTGTTCATCGGGAGGGCTTGGATGGAACAGGCGATGGAAAGGAGGCCTGGCGTACCGCAGAACGGAGGAAACGACCTTGTGTTCGACCGGCCACGTTTGAAACGGGATCCTGTTCATCGGGAGGGGTCTGGTGTACCGCAAAACGGAAGAAACGGACCTCCTATGGTCGAAACGGGGGTCCTTTTGATCGGGAGGGGTGTGGCGTACCGCAAAATGGACGAAACGGACTTGTGTTGGAGCGCTACGGTCGAAACGGGGGTCCTGTTCATCGGGAGGGGTGTGGCGTACCGCAAAACGGGACTCCACGGGATACTGTTTATCTCCACCGTCGACCCCCTCTAGCCTCCACGAGCTACTGTTCATCCACCGTCGACCTCCTCCAGCCTCCACCTGTGACTGTTCATCCACGGGCTCCTGTTCATACAACATCCATCGCGCGCTATTCCACTGGCTACTGTTCAACCACCCCTCTCCACGGGCTCCTGTTCAACCACCCCTCCACGGGGCTACTGTTCATCCTGCCCTCCACCATCTACTATTCATCCTGCCATCCACGGGGTGGTCCTGTTCATCCAGCCCTCCACGGGGTCCTATTCATCCAGCCCCAACCGGCTCGATCGATCGGGGTCCTGTTCATCCAGAGGCAACACCAC
>NC_057812.1:253886626-253920369 GCF_018294505.1 Triticum aestivum
CCAGAGGCAGCATCGATCAACTTCAGTTAGCAGCAGTAGTGAAGGAATCGCTCGATCGGGTTCAGTTAACAGCCATCGATCGATCGCTCGGGTAGAGCCCAACGCCTCGCTCAGGTTCAGTTAGAGCCAACGCCTCGCACACACACACGTGCGTGTGCGAGAGAAGCGCGCATCGCTCGGCCCCCGACCTCCCACCGTAACCGGGAACTCCCTGAAATTTTCCTCCCCCTCGCTTCTACCACGGTTTTTTCCGTCATGGACGGCCCAAAGAATGTCATGCAGCTGCGTCTCCGGCCCTCCCAGGACGAAAAGTCCATTTTCTGTCATGATTTTTTGTCATAGAAGTAGGAGCCCACCACATCTATGATGATACCGGGTTTTGTCACAATTATCGTCATAGAAGTGTCATATGTATGACAGAAAAAAATTTCGTTCGGCCCAAAATGTCACTGATGTGTCTTTTTTTTGTAGTGTAATGAACAAGATGAACGGGAAGATGGGCAGGTTAGCCCTGGTAAACAGGCCATGCATGAAGACTCAGAGGATGGAAGTTATCTTCTGCTCTTCGAGGATGAGGTGAGCCTCGGCACCGATGATTTCATCGTGCCTGAGGAACCTCTTGAGCAAGAGCGCTTCAAACGTCAGCTAATAGCCACTGCAAGGAGCCTGAAAAAGAAGTAGCAGCAGCTTCAAGCTAACCAAGATCTGCTCAATGATAAATGGACCGGTGTCCTAGCAGCCGAAGAATATGGCCTCAAACGCCCAACCAAAAGCTACCCAAAGCACAAATTGCTACCTCAGTTTGACGAGGAGGCGCCGAAATACATACCACCATCATACAATGCGGCTGACCGACCACCACGTGGTCGGGACAAAATGGCAACTCACGCCGAACACCAGCCCGCCCTGCCTCATCGCACAGGTAGAGGTAAATTAACCCACGACCATACATACGACCTCTAGCAAAACCTGAACAATAAAGCAAGACATACCAGATCAATCTATGGATCGCAAGGACGTGCCTCGACACGCGACGACGACCACCTATTCGGACGTGAAAAACTTAGTCATGCGCGGGCTGAAAACTGCAGACGGACTCCATCAGAGCTACGTCGTGATACGGCCCGATATAGAGGCGCCGCACACCCTCATTGCTTCACTGATGAGGTAATGGATCATGAATTCCCAGAAGGGTTCAAACCCATGAATATAGAATCATATGATGGAACCACGGACCCCGCAGTGTGGATCGAAGACTTCATTCTCCACATTCATATGGCCCGCGGCGATGACCTCCACGCCATCAAATACCTCTCTTTAAAACTCAAGGGGCCAGCTCGGCACTGGTTAAATAGCCTGCCTGAAAATTCTATCGGCAACTGGGAGGACTTGGAAGAAGCCTTCCTCGACAACTTCCAAGGTACATATGTCCGGCCACCAGACGTCGATGACTTAAGCCACATAGTTCAACAACCTGGAGAGTCCGCCAGGAAATTCTGGACTAGGTTCTTAACTAAAAAGAACCAAATCGTCGATTGTCCGGATGCCGAAGCCCTAGCAGCCTTCAAACACAGCATCCGCGATGAATGGCTCGCTGGCCACCTCGGCCAAGAAAAGCCAAAATCCATGGAGGCCCTCACAGCACTTAATACCCGCTTTTGTGCGGGCGAGGACAGTTGGTTGGCCCGTAGCAAAAACAATGCAAGCGACGCCGGCACCCCTGAAGTTAAAAATAACAAAGACAAGTCTCGACACAACAGATACAAGCGTCGAAACAACAATGACAACACCGAGGATACGGCAGTCAATGCCGGATTAAGTGGCTCTAAGTCCGGTCAGCGAAAGAAGCCGTTCCAAAAGAACAATTCAGGCCCATCTAGCTTGGACCGCATACTTGATCGTCTGTGCCAGATTGATGGCACCCTGGACAAACCACCCAATCATACAAATAGAGATTGTTGGGTTTTTAAATAGGTCGGCAAATTAAACGCCGAGAACAGGGAAAAGGGATCGCAAAGCAAAGACGATGACGAAGAGCCACGGCAACCGAACACAGGGGGACAGAAGAAGTTTCCCCCTCAGGTCAAAACGGTGAACATGATGTACGCTACCCACATCCCCAAGAGGGAGCGCAAGCGTGTACTTAGGGACGTCTACGCGATAGAGCCAGTCGCCCCAAAATTTAATCCATGGTCGTCACCCCCGATCACTTTTGATCGCTGGGATCATCCGACCAGTATCCGTCACGGTGGCTCAGCCGCACTGGTCCTAGACCCAATAATTGATGGGTTCCACCCGACTCGCGTCCTTATGGACGGAGGTAGCAGCCTCAATATGCTATATTAGGATACAACGCGAAAAATGGGCATTAACCCATCACGGATCAAGCCCACCAGGACTACCTTCAAAGGAGTCATACCAGGTGTAGAGGCCTGCTGTACGGGCTCAATCACACTAGAGGTTGTCTTTGGATCTCCGGACAATTTCCGAAGCGAGGAGTTAATCTTCGATATCATCCCCTTCCGCAGTGGCTATCACGCACTGATCGGACGAACTGCGTTTGCTCGACTCAACGCAGTACCACACTATGCTTATCTCAAGCTCAAGATGCCCGGTCCACGTGGCATCATAACGGTCAATGGAAATACGGAACGCTCCCTCCGTACAGAAGAGCACGCAGCTGCCTTAGCAGCAGAAGTACAGAGCGGCCTTCTCAAGCAGAACCTTAATTCAGCTGTCGAGCCCACGGACACCGTTAAGAGGGTCTGAACTCCTCTAAAGTAGGAGAGCTCGGCTTGTCAGGAGCTCGACTAGCAATCCGGCCTCCGTCTCAGTCCCGATCAAGTGGCGGCATTCGCGTCGTGCGTACATAACTACGCACTCAAAATCCCACGGGCATTGATGGAGGCATAGCTAGCTTGTGGTCCATAGTACGGGTCAACCGACATCGGATACACACATACTTTCACTTTTACTTGTCTCGTTTTCAGGGCTCAATCCCACAGGCCCCATCTGGTGGTCTGGTCATCGGTCCTCTTGCAGGATAAACACACCAAGACGGCGAGAAACGCAGACATATGGGGGACTTTTTAGGTGATTCCGTTAACGATAACTCTACCTGTTTTTCTGGACCCACATGCAGCTCTCCCTTGGTTTCGGCATGTTAAATAGCCTATTGCTTATCGCACTACCTGTATTAATGCACCTTGACGTACTAATTAAATTACAATGAGAACAGTTTGCGGCTGGAGCTTTAGGACCCCAGTTTTTACCTTTGCACCTTTTCTGTTTTCTTTCTCTTTTTTCTCTCAGCTTCCCAGTGGATAACCCTATCAGATAGCACCCATACACTTTGGTATGTTTGATGTTTGCCAGGGGCTTCATATCACCCCATGTTACGGCAACAAAAGTCCAAACACTTTTTATAAGTATAGTTCGGCACCCCGAATTTAGCATTATATGCATTTGGCTCCGAATCATGTCTTTGGTCAATAGTTGGGTTGCCCGGCTCCTGTGCTTGCTACCTTACATTCCGCTATATCGGCTAAGGTAGTAAAGGGAGAACTATTGCGATTGTGCCTTGGTTTATCCAAAGGAGCACCTCAGTAGAGAAAGCCGAAAACTGACTGTCATGATGCGGCGAGAGCCGGTCAACTGTTCGGAGGTTACAAATCATTGGAGATTTCTTCTGCATTACGTGAAGGATTGGTACTTCCCGATCAGATGCTTATAGAACTCTAGTTCGGATACTAGGGGTTGCACCCATGTTTTTATTATAAAACTCCTATGGCTAAGTGAGGGCGTTCAAGCCGCATAGTCTGGTTGCCTGGTTCATTGCACTAAACAACTCCTTCAGGGACCATACAATTGGATCAAGATTGTTTAGATTCCATCCCAAACACTGCCGTACTACCTACGTGGGGGCAGAATCCGACGACTTCCCAACCCTCAGATTTCATACAACACGGCCGCACAGGAGGAAAAAATTAAAACATAACAAGCATTAAATTACATAACATCATTGTTTCATGTTACAAGACATGATAATACACATGTTTTCATGGGAATATAACATCCTTTGCACATTGCTCCGCCATAAGGCGGGATCCCTCCAGGACACCATCAAAATATAACTCGGGTCGACGGTGATCCTTGCCCTCAGGTGGCCCCTCGGTCATCAGCTTCTTGGCATCCATCTTCGCCCAGTGCATCTTGACACGGGCAAAGGCCATCCGTGCACCTTCAATATAGGCCGACCGCTTTATGACCTCAAGCCGTGGGCAGGCACTAACAAGCCGCTTCACAAGTCTGAAGTAGCTGCTGGGTATCGGCGCGGCAGGCCATAGTCAGACTATCAGGTCCTTCATGGCTAGCTCGGCCGCCTTGTGCAGCTCGACCAGCTGTTTCAGCTGGTCGCTGAAGGGCACCGGATGTTCTGGTCCAAGATATTGAGACCAGAACAACTTCTCCATAGAACTCCCTTCTTCGGCTCGATAGAACTCGGTAGCATCTGATACGCTGCGCGGCAAATCCGTAAACGCCCCTGGAAAGCTCCATGTTTGGGTAAGTAAAAGGAATGTTTCCTTCACAGACTTGCTTTGCATAATGAAAGCCTTACCCGCCGCGATCCTCTTAGCCGCCTGGATTTCCTGAGGGCGCACTGGGCCTCGGCTCGAGCCTCTTGTGCGCTTTGGCGGGCCTTCGCAAGTTCGGACGCTTGCGTCTTAGAATCACGCTCCAAGGACTCATACTTCTTGACGGTGTCCTGGAGCTCTTGCTGGACCTCACTGACCCGGGCCTCGTGCTTCTCGCGCATGGAGCGCTCCTTGGCTGCTTTGTCCTCGGCCTCGGCTAATGCCTTCTTGAGGGCCGCCACCTCGGTCGTGGCCCCTAATAAAATTCATGACACTTTAGTCAGCACGAAACATTCATCCTTCCTAAATATACGCGCAGGTCACTGCATACCTTAGTTGTCCTCCAGCTACTTCTTCATGAGGCCGAGCTCTTCTTCGGCCCGCTCCAGGCTCTGCTTCAGGCCAGAGACCTCCGCAGTATGAGCGGCAGCAGCCAGCAGCGATGCCTGCTTATTCACAGAGACATCTTATGTTAGACTCCTGCGAAATTAATTTTGATCCTCTATTCGCCTTTTTCTTTTCCGAACAACAAACAGAGCATCAGGGGCTACTGTCTACATTGTGATATCTTTTCTACAATTACATTACTTACCTCCAAGCCTGTTAAAAGACTAGTGCAGGCTTCGGTCAGTCCGCTTTTGGCGGACTGAACCTTCTTGATCACCGTACCCATAAGGACACGGTGTTCATCCATAACGGAAGCGCCTCGCAGCGCTTCCAGCAGATTATCCAGTGCCTCTGGTTGGGCAAAGGTCACTGGCGGAACAGGCACACCTCCTCCTTTTGGGGAAGGCCGTTCGCTGGACTCCGGAGCCGTGTAGGTCTCCGGAATGGTATCCGGCTGGGGGCCGAATGGAATTTGGTCCACATCACCAGTCCCCATGGGGGCTTTTTCCCCCATGTGTCCGGCGGCTGAGGAGTCATCCTTGGGCGCCACCCTGACGATCTCCGGAACCTCCCCCCGGTCTGGGAAGGTCCTTTGGGACACCACCTCGTCATCACCCTTGGCCAAGACAGAGTGAGCGGGCGGCGGTGACATGCTAGCCATCTCCTTTGAATGTAGCGAACCCTCTGTCGAGGATCGTGGGGAGCTTTCGCGGGCCGGACTGCAATGGCACAATTTAAACATATTAATATTACAAAGGGGAAAGGCTAGGCATTTGGACGTGCATAAGGTTTTTGGTACTTACGTGGCGGCCCGAGGCTTGGTCCGGGGCATTCACTTCGCACTGCTATCGACATCCCATGCGGAGTTATACGCAAGGGCGCCCTTCCCCCTCTTGGGCGTCTGCGCCTCCAGATTTGTGGAGGCCCCCCTTTTCTTCCTTCCCCCCTTAGGGGGGAGTCGCTTTCTTCTTCCTCCTCATCGTCGCCTTCGGTGGCCTAAGAGTGAGTCTCGTCTTCGGACGACATGTCTAAAGCACCTTTTTGGCGAAGGCCGCTCCTGGTCCCTTTGGACGTTTTCTTGGCCTTCTTCTCCGGCACATCATAAGGCGTCGGAAACAGCATCTTCGTTAGAAGTGGGGTTTCTTGGTCTTCGGGTAGCGGAGCCAGACAGTTAATCCACCCTGCTATGTCGATCCAGGCCTAAAAAATTGATAGGAAGGAGTCGGTCTAAAAAATTGATAGAAGGCTTAGACTCCTTCCTCAAATTATGCCAATAAAGGCTATACCTTGAAAACATGAAAGAACTTACCGAATTAGCCTGGCGTTTCAAGCTAAGCCCACGATCCTCGATTGTAGGCGGTGGTATCTCGCCGGCCTTGAAGAGCACTTTCCAGATGTCTTCATGTGTCGTGCCGAAGAGCTCTAGCAGCGTTTGGTGCTTGGCCGGATCGAACTCCCACAAATGGCAAGTACAGCGTTGGCATGGAAGGATCCGGAGAATGAGCATAACCCGGATCACGTTGATAAGTTTGATTCTCTTGGTTATCATGTTCTAGACGCACGTCTGGAGCCCAATTAGCTCGTTCGAAGAAACCCAAGTTAGGCCCTTCTCTTGCCAGGAGGTGAGCCGCATCGGAACTCCGGATCGGAATTCGGCGGCCGCTGTCCAGTTGGTGCCGCGCGGCTCGGTGATGTAGAACCACCCCGACTGCCACCCCTTCACCGTCTCCACAAAGGAGCCTTCGAGCCATGTGACATTGGGCATCTTACCCACCATGGCGCCTCCGCACTCTGCTTGTTGGCCTCTCACTACCTTCGGCTTTACATTAAAGGTCTTCAACCATGGGCCG
Source organism: Triticum aestivum (assembly GCF_018294505.1). Lineage (NCBI taxonomy): Eukaryota > Viridiplantae > Streptophyta > Magnoliopsida > Poales > Poaceae > Triticum > Triticum aestivum. The sequence goes on from NC_057812.1 coordinate 253,893,498, forward strand.
AAGTGAGGTGGGATAGAGAAAGGCCTCGCAAACGACTATAAATGCCGATATGTTGAGGATAAAGTTGGGGGCTAGATCATGGAAGTCCAGCCCGTAGTAAAACATCAGTCCACGGACAAACGGATGGAGAGGGAATCCCATCCCACGGACAAAATGTGTGATAAACACAACTCTCTCATGGGGCTCTGGGGTAGGGACGATCTGTCCCTTGGCAGGGAGACGGTGAACGATCTCACTGGCCAGGTATCCGGCCTCTCGGAGCTCCTTGATGTCTTTCTTCTTAATAGAGGAGGCCATCCACTTGCCTCCAGCTCCGGATCCGGACATGGTTGGAGTGCTTTCTCCGACGGGGGAAGCTAGAGCTTGGGCGTTGGAGCTTAAGGATGGATGGGCAGAGGAAGGAGAAGGCGTGGGTGAATGAGGATGAATCCTTATCCCCTTATAAAGGCCGTGAATGTCAAACGCCTTCCTACTCACCTTAAAACTCGCCTATTCCCAAGGGCCGTGTAAATGGTACAGTTGGGTTACCCATGCCCGTATTGATAAGAATCCAGTAATAAGGGGACACGATCTCTGCTTTGACAAGACGTGCCAATGGCAACCGCGCCTCGAAACGTGGAGCGGCAGACGAAAAACGGTTCGAAATTATGACCGGACAGATGTGATGTCATGTTACAGAAGGTTGTCAGCAGATTGGACTCATGTAAAATTATATTCACTCTGCGGTTGTGTGTGGAGTGTGTTACAGGTCCGGACACGTTCAATACATCCGAAGACTATTTTGGAGTTCGAAAGGAGGAACCCGCCTTGCAATGCCGAAGAGGGGCTACTGAGGGAGTCCTGGACTAAGGGGTCCTCGGGCGTCCGGCCTATTAGCCATGGGCCGGACTGATGGGCTATGAAGAAACGAAGACCGAAGACTGCACCTGTGTCTGGACAGGACTCTCCTTGGTGTGGAAGGCAAGCTTGGCGACCAAATATGTAGATTCCTTTCTTTGTAACCGACCTTGTGTAACCCTAGATCCTCCCGGTGTCTATATAAACCAAAGGACTTAGTCCGGAGGACATATACATTATCATAACCATACAAGCTAGACCTCTAGGGTTTAGCCATTACGATCTCGTGCTAGATCAACTCTTGTAATACTCATATTCATCAACATCAATCGAGCAGGACGTAGGGTATTACCTCCATAGAGAGGGCCCGGACCTGGGTAAAACATTGTGTCCCCTGTCTCCTGTTACCATCGACCTTAGAGGCACAGTTCGGGACCCCCTACCCGAGATCCGCCGGTTTTGACACCGACAAGGGGGGCACCCCATAGACACACAAGTTGATCTTTAGCTGTGTGTGGTGCCCCCCTCCATAGTTTTCCACCTCGGTTATATTGTCGTAGTGCTTAGGCGAAGCCCTGCGTCGGTAAATTCATCATTACCGTCAACACGCCATCGTGCTGACGGAACTCACCCTCGGCCTCAGCTGGATCAAGAGTATGAGGGAAGTCACCGAGCTGAACGCGTGCAGATCGCGGAGGTGCCGTGTGTTCGGTACTTGATAGGTTGGATCGAGAAGATGTTCGACTACATCAACCACGTTACTAAACGCTTCCACTTTCGGTCTACAAGGGTACGTAGATACACTCTCCCCTCTCGTTGCTATGCATCTCCTAGATAAAATCTTGCGTGATCGTAGGAATTTTTTTGAAATACTGCGTTCCCCAACAGTGGCATTCGAGCCAGGTCTATGCGTAGATGTTATATGCACGAGTAGAACACAAAGGCTTGTGGGCGATAATAGTCATACTTCTTACCAGCATGTCATACTTTGATTCGGCGATATTGTTGGATGAAGCGGCCCAGACCGACATTACATGACCGCGTTCATGAGACTGGTTCTACCGACGTGCTTCGGACAAAGGTGGCTAGTGGGTGTCTGTTTCTCCAACTTTAGTTGAATCGAGTGTGACTACGCCCGGTCCTTGTTGAAGGTTAAAACAGCGCACTTGATGAAAAATCGTTGTGGTTTTTGATGCGTAGGTAAGAATGGTTCTTGCTAAGCCCATAGCAGCCACGTAAAACTTGCAACAACAAAGTAGAGGACGTCTAACATGTTTTTGCAGGGCATGCTGTGATGTGATATGGTCAAGACGTGATTATATAAATTATTGTATGAGATGATCATGTTTTGTAATAGTTATCGACAACTGGCAGGAGCCATATGGTTGTCGCTTTATTGTATGAAATACAATCGCCATGTAATTGCTTTACTTTATTGCAAAGTGGTAGCGATAGTCGTAGAAGCAATAATTGGCGAGACGACATCGATGCTACGATGGAGATCAAGGTGTCAAGCCGGTGACGATGGTGATCATGACGGTGCTTTGGAGATGGAGATCAAAGGCACAAGATGATGATGGCCATATCATATCACTGATATTGATTGCATCTGATGTTTATCCTTTATGCATCTTATTTTGCTTAGTACGATGGTAGCATTATAAGATGATCTCTCACTAAATTTCAAGGTATAAGTGTTCTCCCTGAGTATGCACCGTTGCTATAGTTCGTCGTGCCGAGACACCACGTGATGATCGGGTGTGATAAGCTCTACGTTCACATACAACGGGTGCAAGCCAGTTTTGCATAAGCAGAATACTCAGGTTAAACTTGACGAGCCTAGCATATGCAGATATGGCCTCGGAACACTGAGACCGAAAGGTCGAGCGTGAATCATATAGTAGATATGGTCAACATAGTGATGTTCACCATTGAAAACTACTCCATCTCACGTGTTGATTGGACATGGTTTAGTTGATATGGATCACTTAGATGATTAGAGGGATGTCTATCTAAGTGGGAGTTCTTAAGTAATATGATTAATTGAACTTTAATTTATCATAAACTTAGTACCTGATAGTATTTTGCATGTCTATGTTAATGTAGATAAATGGCCCGTGCTACTGTTCCATTGAATTCTAATGCGTTCCTAGAGAAAGCTAACTTGAAAGATGATGGTAGCAAGTACACGGACTGGGTCCGTAGCTTGAGGATTATCCTCATTGCTGCACAGAAGAATTACGTCCTGGAAGCACCGCTAGGTGCTAGACCTGCTACAGATACTGCTGATGACGTTAAGAACGTCTGGCAGAGTAAAGCTGATGACTACTCGATAGTTTAAGAGTGACTTCGAGTTATTAAGATACAGAACCAAGAAGGAGCTTGAGCCCTTCATTCTTAATTTGGTTGCTTCAGTTTAGATCCCCCTGCTTCCCTTTTATTTACTTTTTTGTTTTTCCTTAGCTTCGTTCCTCCACCTCCCACCCCATTCTCACCATGTAAATACTTCCTGTTTGTAGACCTTATTTTTTGGTAATACAAAGTTAGTGGGGGTCTTCCCCACTATCCAGAGCTTCAAAAAACTACTCGATAATTCAGTGTGCCATGCTTTACGGCTTAGAACCGGGACTTCAACAATGTTTTGAACGTCATGAAGCATATGAGATGTTCCAGGAGTTGAAGTTAATATTTCAAGAAAATGCCTGGATTGAGAGATATGAAGTCTCCAATAAGTTCTACAGCTGCAAGATGGAGGAGAATAGTTCTGTCAGTGAACATATACTCAGAATGTCTGGGTACCACAACCACTTGACTCAACTGGGAGTTAATCTTCCTGATGATAGTGTCATTGACAGAGTTCTTCAATCACTGCCACCAAGCTACAAAAGCTTCATGATGAACTATAATATGCAGGGGATGGATAAGACAATTCCTGAGCTCTTCGAGATGCTAAAAGCTGCGGAGGTAGAAATCAAGAAGGAGCATCAACTGTTGATGGTTAATAAGACCACTAGTTTCAAGAAAAAAAAAGGGCAAAGGGAAGAAGGGGAACTTCAAGAAGAACGACAAGCAAGTTGCTTCTCAAGTGAAGAAGCCCAAGTCTGGACCTAAGCCCGAGACTGAGTGCTTCTACTGCAAAGGGACTGGTCACTGGAAGCGGAACTGCCCCAAGTATTTGGCGGATAAGAAGGATGGCAAAGTGAAAGGTATATTTGATATACATGTTATTGATGTGTACCTTACTAATGCTCATAGTAGCGCCTGGGTATTTGATACTGGTTCTGTTGCTCATATTTGCAACTCGAAACAGAGGCTACGGATTAAGCGAAGATTGGCTAAGGACGAGGTGACGATGCACGTGGGAAATGGTTCCGAAGTTGATGTGATCGCGGTCGGCACGCTACCTCTACATCTACCTTCGGGATTAGTATTAGACCTGAATAATTGTTATTTGGTGCCAGCGTTAAGCATGAACATTATATCCGGATCTTGTTTGATGCGAGATGGTTATTCATTTAAATCAGAGAATAATGGTTGTTCTATTTATATGAGTAATATCTTTTATGGTCATGCACCCTTGATGAGTGGTCTATTTTTATTGAATCTCGATAGTAGTGATACACATATTCATAGTATTGAAGCCAAAAGATATAAGTTTAATAATGATAGTGCAACTTACTTGTGGCACTGCCGTTTAGGTCATATTGGTGTAAAGCGCATGAAGAAACTCCATGCTGATGGTTTTGGAATCACTTGATTATGAATCACTTGATTCTTGCGAACCATGCCTCATGGGCAAGATGACTAAAACTCTGTTCTTCGGAACAGTGGAACGAGCAACCGACTTATTGGAAATAATACATATTGATGTATTGGTCCGATGAGTGTTGATTCTCATGGCGGGTATCCTTATTTTCTGACCTTCACAGATGATTTGAGAAGATATGGGTATGTCTACTTGATGAAACATAAGTCTGAAACATTTGAAAAGTTCAAAGAATTTCAAAGTGAAGTGGAAAATCATCGTAACAAGAAAATTAAGTTTCTAAGATCTAATCGTGGAGGTGAATATTTGAGTTATGAGTTTGGTCTTCATTTGAAACAATGCAGAATAGTTTTGCAACTCACGCCACCTGGAACACCACAGCGTAACGGTGTGTCCGAACATCGTAACCGCACTTTATTAGATATGGTGCGGTCGATGATGTCTCTTACTAATTTACCGCTATCATTTTGGGGTTATGCTTTAGAGACGGCTACATTCACGTTAAATAGGGCACCAACGAAATCCATTGAGACGACGCCATATGAATTGTGGTTTGGAAAGAAACCCAAGTTGTCGTTTCTTAAAGTTTGGGGCTGCGATGCTTATGTGAAAAAGCTTCAACCTGATAAGCTTGAACCCAAATCGGAGAAATGTGTCTTCATAGGATACCCAAAGGAGACAGTTGGGTACACCTTCTATCACAGATCCGAAGGCAAGTTATTTGTTGCTAAGAATGGATCCTTTATAGAGAAGGAGTTTCTCTCGAAAGAAGTGAGTGGGAGGAAAGTAGAACTTGATGAGGTAACTATACCTTCTCCCTTATTGGAAAGTAGTTCATCACAGAAATCAGATCCAGTGATTCCTACACCAATTAGTGAGGAAGCTAATGATGATGATCATGAAACTTCTGATCAAGTTACTACCGAACCTCGTAGGTCAACCAGAGCAAGATCCGCATCAGAGTGGTACAGCAATCCTGTTCTGGAAGTCATGTTACTAGACCATGACGAACCTACAAACTATGAGGAAGCGATGATGAGCCCAGATTCCGCAAAATGGCTTGAGGCCATGAAATCTGAGATGGGATCCATGTATGAGAACAAAGTATGGGCTTTGATTGACTTTCCCAATGATCGGCGAGCCATTGAGAATGAATGGATCTTCAAGAGGAAGACGAACGCTGATAGTAGTGTTAATATCTATAAAGCTCGAATTGTCGCAAAAAGGTTTTCGACAAGTTCAAGGTGTTGACTACGATGAGATCTTCTCACTCGTATCGATGCTTAAAAGTCTGTCTGAATCATGTTAGCAATTGTTGCATTTTATGATTATGAAATTTGGCAAATGGATGTCAAAACTGCATTCCTTAATGGATATCTTAAAGAAGAGTTGTATATGATGCAACTAGAAGGTTTTGTCGATCCAAAAGGTGCTAACAAAGTGTGCAAGCTCCAACGATCCATTTATGGACTAGTGCAAGCATCTCGGAGTTGGAATATACGCTTTGATAGTGTGATCAAAGCATATAGTTTTATACAGACTTTTTGGGAAGCCTGTATTTACAAGAAAGTAAGTGGGAGCTCTGTAGCATTTCTGATATTATCTGTGGATGACATATTGTTGATCGGAAATGATACTAAATTTTCGAATAGCATAAAAGGATACTTGAATAAGAATTTTTCAATGAAAGACCTCGGTGAAGCTGCTTCTATATTGGGAATCAAGATCTATAGAGATAGAACAAGACGCTTAATTGGACTTTCACAAAGCACATACCTTGATAAAGTTTTGAAAAAGTTCAAAATGGATCAAGCAAAGAAAGGGTTCTTCCCTGCGTTACAAGGTGTGAAGTTGAGTCAGACTCAATGCCCGACCACTGCAGAAGATAGAGAGAAAATGAAAGTCATTCCCTATGCTTCAGCCATAGGTTATATCATGTATGCAATGATGTGTACCAGACCTGAAGTGTGCCTTGCTATTAGTTTAGCGGGGAGGTACCAAAGTAATCCAGGAGTGGATCACTGGACAACGGTCAAGAACATCCTGAAATACCTGAAAAGGACTAAGGATATGTTTCTCGTTTATGGAGGTGACAAAGAGCTCGTCGTAAATGGTTACGTCGATGCAAGCTTTGACACTGATTCGGATGACTCTAAGTCACAAACCGGATACGTATTTTTATTAAATGGTGGAGCTGTCAGTTGGTGTAGTTCTAAGCAGAGCGTCGTGGCGGGATCTACGTGTGAAGCGGAATATATAGCTGCTTTGGAAGCAGCAAATGAAGGAGTTCATATCTGATCTAGGTGTAATACCTAGTGCATCGGGTCCAATGAAAATCTTTTGTGACAATACTGGTGCAATTGCCTTGGCAAAGGAATCCAGATTTCACAAGAGAATGAAGCACATCAAAAGGCGCTCCAATTCCATCCACGATCAAGTCAAGGAGGGAGACATAGAGATTTGCAAGATACATACGGATCTGAATGTTGCAGACCCGTTGACTAAGCCTCTCTGACGAGTAAAACATGATCAGCACCAAGACTCCATGGGTGTTAGAATCATTACTATGTAATCTAGATTATTGACTCTAGTGCAAGCGGGAGACTGAAGGAAATATGCCCTAGAGGCAATAATAAAGTTGTTATTTATATTTCCTTATATCATGATAAATGTTCATTATTCATGCTAGAATTGTATTAACCGGGAACTTAGTACATGTGTGAATACATAGACAAACATAGTGTCCCTAGTATGCCTCTACTTGACTAGCTCGTTAATCAAAGATGGTTAAGTTTCCTAGCCATGGACATGTGTTGTCATTTGATGAACGGGATCACATCATTAAAGAATGATGTGATGGACTAGACCCATCCGTTAGCTTAGCACTATGATCATTTAGTTTATTGCTATTGCTTTCTTCATGACTTATACATGTTCCTATGACTATGAGATTATACAACTCCCGAATACCGGAGGAACACCTTGTGTGCTATCAAACGTCACAACGTAACTAGGTGATTATAAAGATGCTCTACAGGTGTCTCCGATGGTGTTTGTTGAGTTTGCTGTGACGCCCTCGATTCGACCGTACACTAATCATACACGCAAATGTGTACGATCAAGATCAAGGACTCACGGGAAGATATCACAACACAACTCTAGACACAAAATAAAACAATACAAGCTTTATATTACAAGCTAGGGGCCTCGAAGGCTTGAATACAAAAGCTCGATCATAGACGAGTCAGCGGAAGCAACAATATCTGAGTACAGACATAAGTTAAACAAGTTGCCATAAGATGGCTAGCACAAACTGGGATACAGATGGAAAGAGGCGCAGGCCTCCTGCCTGGGATCCTCCTAAACTACTCCTGGTCGTCGTCAGCGGCCTGCACAAAGTAGTAGGCACCTCCAGTGTAGTAGGAGTTGTTGTCGACGGTGGCGTCTGGCTCCTGGACTCCAACGTCTGGTTGCAATAACCAGGTATAGAAAGGGAAAAAGGGTGAGAAAAGCAACCGTGAATACTCATCCAAAGTACTCGCAAGCAAGGAGGTACAATACATATGCATTGGTATCAATGAAAGGGGTAGTATATGTGGACTGAACTGCAGAATGCCAGAATAAGAGGGGGGTAGCTAGTCCTATCGAAGACTACGCTTCTGGCAGCCTCCATCTTGAAGCAGAAGAAGAGAGTAGATGGTAAGTTAACCAAGTATCACCGCATAGCATAATCCTACCCGGCGATCCTCCCCTCGTCGCCATGTGAGAGAGAGATCACCGGGTTGTATCTGGCACTTGGAAGGGTGTATTTTATTAAGTATCCGGTCCTAAGTTGTCATCAGGTCAAGGTACAACTCCGAATCGTCCTTTTACCGAGGGACACGGCTATTAGAATAGATAAACTTCCTTGCAGGGGTGCACCACATTTCCCAACACGCTCGATCCCTTTTGGCCGGACACACTTTCTTGGGTCATGCCCGGCCTCGGAAGATCAACACGTCGCAACCCCACCTAGGCACAACAGAGAGGTCGGCATGCCGGTCTAAATTCTATGGCGCAGGAGTCTGGGCCCATCGCCCATTGCACACCTACACGTTGCGTACGCGGCCGGTGAGCAGACCTAGCAACCTCCATTGCAAAGGAAGTTGTGTTACGTGGTCCAACCCGGCGCGTGCTGCTTAGTCGCTGATGTCACGAAGGCTTCGGCTGATACCACGACGTCCAGTGCCCATAACTGTTCCCGCGTAGTCGGTTAGTGCGTATAGGCCAGTGGCCAGACTCAGATCAAATACCAAGATCTAGTTAAGCGTGTTATTTCGAAGTAACCGCGGACGCCGACCAGTGTCAGGCCCACCTCTCTCCTAGGTGGTCTCAACCTACCCTGCCGCACCGCCACAAAGATCCACCCAGAGGGCCATTGGGACAAAAGGTCCTTTCAGCCCCCAATCCGTGAATCACTCGCGGGTACTCTACGAGCCAACTTGTCTTTAGTCATCACATGTATCATGTATAAGATATATAGTATATACCCGTGATCACCTCCCGAGTGATCACGACCCGATAGTATAGCATGGTAGACAGACAAGAATGTAGGGCCACTGATGGAATACTAGCATCCTATACTAAGAATTTAGAATTGCGGGTAAGGGTAACAATAGTAGTAGCAAAGACGGGCTATGCATCTGGATAGGATTAACGGAAAGCAGTGACATGCTACTACTCTAATGCAAGCAGTAGAGAGAAGAATATGCGATATCTGGTGATCAAGGGGGGCTTGCCTGGTTGCTCTGGCAAGGAGGGGTCGTCGACACCGTAGTCGAACGAGGGGTCACCGGCGGCAGTCTCGAGGTCTACCGAAAATAAATAACAAAGGGGGAACACAATAAATAACATAGCAATCAAAGCATCAAAAAGCATAACATGGAAATACGCGGTGCAAGGGGGTGACCTAACGAGGTACTAGGCGATACCGGCAAAGGGGGGAAACATCCGAGAAAGTGTGGTGGACGGGCGAACTGGAGGGGGAAGGTTGCAGGTTCGCTATGCTAGGGACGTGTGGTGGACGAATGGACTGCGTATTCGGATTCGTCTCGTCGTTCTAAGCAATTTTCATATACAAAGTATTTTCATCGGAGTTACGGTTTAATTTATATGATTTTTAAAGTTTTTAGCAATTTATTGTAATTGTTTTAAATTCAAATATTAAACTCTAAAGTGCAGTCAACCCAGTCAACCTAGACCACTTTTGACTAGTCAACAAGACAGTGTGGCCCACATGTCATTGTCACTACTTTCGATTAGACATATAATTAGCAGAAGGACCCCACCTGTAATAGACTAGTTAGTGGGGGTTACATATTTTAATTAGCAACTAATTAACATGGGGCCGGCCCAGGTGGCACTGGACTTGGGCCATGGCTGGGGCGCACACATGCTTACGCATGCGGCCACGGCCGAGACATGGCCACAGCACGGCCGGACGGTCTGCAGCGACAGCGGCCATGGCAAGGCCACCAGCGGGCGCGCTGGTACCGGCAGCGAGCGGCGGGTGGCGCCGGCAGTGAGCGGTGGGCGGCGATTGCGGTGGCTAGGCGCGGCCGGACGGAGCAACAGGCGAGGCAAGCGGCACGGGAGCAGCAGCGACAGAAGCGGCAACAGCTGATAGAACAGCAGCGGCAGCGCCTAGGAGCAGCAGCACGCAACGGCCAGCAACCGGAGTAGCAACGAAGCAGCAGCCTAAAGCAGCAGCAGTGCAAGGCATAGCAGCAGCGCAGAGCACACACACATACGTACGCGTACACGCGAGATCTGGCACAATGGTGAAGGCAGCTTACGGAGTCCAAATCGAACGGGGAAAAGGGGGATCCGAGGGAGGAGCTCACCCCGGTTCTTGTGGATGAGGTTAGGAGGTCGGGGGAGGCCCGGAGCAGTGGCAACGACAACGAGGTGGTGGCGGCCGTGCGGAGAAGATGAAGATGGTGACGGCTACACAGTGCCTCAGCTCGAATCGATGCCCGGGACTGACGAAGGCGACCTTGGAGGACCTCCTGGACATGCTCCCGAGGGACGGCGATGACGGTGGCCGTGGCCACAAGGGCGAGACAGTGGTGACCGCGGAGCTTTCTTGCTCGAAAACGAGCAGATGAGGGGGTGGACGAAGGGGGATTGAGGGGTGGTTGGACAAGGTGCGGGCTAGGGTTTCGGTCGACGTAGTTATAAGCCCATGGGGGCGATGTGGAGAGCATCCACGGCCATGGCCGTCGTGGATGTGCGCCACGCACACCCACTGTGACCTGTAGCGGGAGGGGGTGGAAGAAGGCCCATTGAGTGGGCTGGGCTGCACTGTTCATTGGGCCGTTTAGGTGCATAGTTGTGGTTTTTTTCCTTTATTCTTTTCTCTCTCTATTTTCTGCTTTAGCTTTTGTTTTGTAATTTTCTTAGGTACCAAATGATTTTTGTTGAACATGAGACTTTTCATTAAAATACTTGGTGATACTATGGAGTTTCCCACAAGGTTTAGGGGTTGTTTCAAATCCATCCAATTTATGTTTGAGTTGAAATGCTCCACATAAGTGCTATTGGGCCACTGATTTATTTACTAGGTAATTATTGGTGAGTCAAATGAGGTTTGTTGTAACATGAAAATGATCAGGGGAATTTATACTAAAATGCGAACATTCTAACTTTACAGTTTGGAGAGATAATAATTTAGCTTGTGTTTAAAAAAATTAAATTTGAGGTCGGTTCGGAACAAAGTGGTTAGCAAAAATTAAGTATGGTGACTTGGCACCATTAGTGCGTGATTAATGTAGTTTAACTATCGGGGTGTTACATTGGCATTGATCGAGATTAGGATTTGTCACTCCGTGTATCGTAGAGGTATCTCTAGGCCCTCTCGGTAATGCACATCACTATAATCCTTGCCAGCAATGTAACTAATGGGTTAGTTGCGAGATGATGCATTATGGAACGAATAAAGAGACTTGCCGGTAACGAGATTAAACTAGCAAAGATGATACCGACGATCGAATCTCGGGAAAGTAACATACCGATGACAAAGGTAACAACGTATGTTGCTATGCAGTTTGACCGATAAAGATCTTCATAGAATATGTAGGAACCAATATGAGCATCCAGGTTCCACTATTGGTTATTGACCGGAGATGTGTCTCGGTCATGTCTACATAGTTCTCGAACCCGTAGGGTCCGCACGCTTAACGTTCGATGACGATATGTATTGTGAGTTATGTGATTTGATGTACCGAAGGTTGTTCGAAGTCCCGAATGTGATCACGGACATGACGAGGAGTCTCGAAATGGTCAAGACATAAATATTCATATATTGGAAGGTTACATTTGGACATCGGAATGGTTCGGGTCGTTTCGGATAAGTTTCGGAGTACCAGGGGTTACCGGAACCCCCTCCGGGAAGTTATTGGGCCTTATGGGCCTAGTGCTGGAAGAGAGGAGGCAGGCCAAGAGGTGGCGCCCCCCCCCAGCCCAAACCGAATTGGACTAGTGCTAGGGGGCCACCCCCCTTTCCTTCTCTTCTTCCTCTCCTTCCTTCTTCTCCTACTTGGACTAGGAAACGGGGAAACCTACTCCTACTAAGAGTAGGAATCCCCTCCTTAGGCGCGCCCCTTGAGGCCGGCCCTCCTCCTCCTCCCCTCCATTATATACAGGGGAGGGGGCACTGTCACAGCCCTAGAATTTGTTTGTAATTAGTTGCATTTGAGAGCATCATGCATCATGTCTAAATTCTGAAAGTTGAATTGAGGTTAGTTGAAACCCTCAGAAGTCACTTCAGAAATAATCAACATTAAAATCTTTTCAAATGGGTCCAAGAAAATGTTCATGTTTCTATTTGAAAATATTGTCTAGAACTAAAATTCAAACCAATATTTTCAGGAGCTCATAAATATTTATTTTTGGCATTTGGAATTAATTCAATAATTATTTGCATTGGATTTATATTTGATATATTTCAAATATGATCCAATAATTCTGGAAATTATTGTGGGGCTTTATATTAATGTCACTAGTCCATACAACAATTTACAGAAGCTCAGAAAATGATTTGGGTTAAAAATCAAATCAAAACAGATTTAAAGAATATAGGAAACAGAAAATAAAAGAGAGAGAGAGAGAGAGAGAGAGAGAGAGAGAGAGGGAATCGTACCTGGCCTCACCTGTGCAGCCCACCAACCGGCCCAACACTGTAGCTAGCCGGCCCAACCCATCTCTACTTGCCCTGTCGTCTTCCTCCTCTTGCCAGGAGGACGAAGGGCGTGTGCCCGACGCACGCGTGCATGCACCGGCCACCTCCTGCTTGCCTGCTCGCCGCTGAACGCCTCTAGGAGACGCCACGCAACCCCCTGACCCCTCTCACTCTTCCCCGTGGCCCTCCTCTCCTCTGCTCTCGCTCTCTCTTTCGAAGCCGAGCGGAGCCGTCGCCGCCGCTCGTCGTTGCCGCGGCCACCGCCTCCCCCTCAACCCCTCACCGTGCCTGCGAGCTCCGTCTCGACATCCCCGACCCCCTCGACAAGCCACGAGGCCCCGGACGCGTTGCAACACTGCCACCGCAGCCGTTTCCCTCGTCGGCCACCGGAGATCGTCGCCGTCGATTCGCCGCCTCCCGAGCTTCCCCGAGCCCGCTTCGACGCCTACTTCAACTGTTGTGAGCTACTGCTGCTCCTCCTCCCCCTCTCCATTTTCTCATTTGCACGTCGTAGCTGCCGCTTCGCCGATGACCGAACCCACCGCCGCCCGGCTTTGTCGCCGTCGTGGCCCGAGCTCGAACCACCCGCGCCCTTGCACCGCATCGCGCTCCTGGTGCCTCCAGGAGGCCGCCTAGCCCCTCTACGCGCTCGCCTGCTTGCTCTAGCACCACGCTCGCACGAAGCCGAGCTCCGGCCGCCGCCTCACTCGCCGCCGTTGCCGTTTCCGGCCGCCCTAGCACCACCCACCACCACTGATCGACGCGCCTCATCGCGCTGCGTCCGCAGGACCCAGCCACGCGAGCTCTCGTCGCCGGAATCGGCCGGACGGGCAACCCCGCCATGTTCTGTTTAGCGCTGGCGGCTAACGGCCGTTCTGGATGATGTGGACATGTCATTAGGGGCTAATGGACCACTAATTAAGCCCCAGAGTCACTGACACGTGGGTCCCATGTTTTAGTTAACCGCAGTTTATTTCTCTGTTTAGCTTAAACTAATCAGAGTGGCCCCACGCGTCAGCGTTGACTTGCTGACGTGGCCGTTCACCAGGCCCCACACGTCAGTGACCCAATCAGCAGCGTGTCACTGACCAGTGGGCCCCACTGGCCAGGTTTGACCTGGACGGTCCTGTTGACCAGCTGACGCTAGCATGACATAATGCTGATGCAGTAAAGTTTTCTGGAATTAAAATAAATCAAAAATGATTTATAAATTTCAGAAAATACCCCAAACTTCTAAAAATCATAGAAATTCAACCATAGCTCAGAATGAAATAATTTATATATATATAAAATTATAAGAAAAATTCAAGGAATCCATCTGTACCATTTTCATGCATGTTTGAACAATGTTTGTCCTCTGCTTTGGACAAAACAAATAAAGGGCATTTAAATAATCATATATAGAGTTGGAATTTGAATCATGTATTCAAACCAACTTCATTTAAATCATAGCTAGATGCATTAGCTCAAATCACAGCATATTTCCATGTCATGATCATGCATCATATTGTGGCATTGCATTGATTGTGTTCTTCCTAAGTTGCCGGTGTTTGTCCCCTCTCGGTAGACGTGTACCGACTACGAGAATGATGACACCGATGAAGTGTGTTCCTCTTCAGAAGTGTCAGGCAAGCAAAAACCCCTTGTTCATTCCGATACAATCCCACTCTCTCGCTCCTGCTCTCTTTTACTGCATTAGGACAACAACGATTCAACTGTTACATGTTGTGGTAGTTGAACCCCTTTCCTCTGCATGACCTGTCATTGCCACAGTAAATAGATGAAACCCACTAGCATGAGTAGGAGTTGTTTGAGCCCTGATGTGCGTACTCATTCATGTTTGTTTGTCATGCTTGCTACTGCTTAGAGTTGAGTCAGGTCTGATTCATCGGGGATGAACTGGAATGTGGTGAACATATCCTACTGTTGAGAGCTAAGTGTGTGAACACGATTTGGTAAAGGTAGCTGTGAGAGGCCATGTAGGAGTACATGGTGGGTTGTCTCATTGCAGCCATCCTCAGGAACTGAGTTATGTGTTTGTGATCCAAGAACAGTTACTACCACACATTGGGCTCCGGGCGCTCCAAGCTCTCTCGACTTATTAATCAACCCGATCTCCGTCCAGGAGTTGCAACTAGTTTCTGGTGTTTGTAGGTAGTGTTAGTGGTCTACCAAGTGGAATCCAGGTACAGGTGGGCTTGGGACAGACTAGGCATAGTGGCCCGGTGTACCAAGTGGCACCCGGATGGTGGGCTTGGGAACCCTGCTCACATCGTTTGGGGCCGTGAGCGACACCCCGACCTGATCTCCTTGCGGATGGAACCCGAATAGGCGATAAACCTGGACGAGAGACTTGTGTGGTTAGTCAGGTCGTGGCCGACTCCCTCACCAGGCTTCTGCTTGAAGGTTGATGAGGTACACGAGTGTACATGGTGGTAAGTGGCGAGAGCGTGTGTGAAGAAGTACACCCCTACAGGGTTATCATTATCTATTCGAATAGCCGGATTCCTCACATATGGAAACTTGGACCCCTTGCATCATTCATAGACAAGTGAAAGTGGATACTCTAAAATGCGCAAGATAAGCGTGAGTGCTATGGATGGCGTTCTCGTAGGGAGAGGGGAGCGGATCCGTAGTGGTGTATTGATATGGTGAATATGTGGACTCGTGTGCGCCACCTCAAGGAGTTTTGCAGTAGTAGTTCAGGTTAGCCACTGAGTCAAAGCTGGCTTGCTGCAGTCAAACTCCACCACCCCCTTTGTTGATACTGATGCATATGTAGCTAGTTCTGATGTAAGTCTTGCTGGGTACATTTGTACTCATGTTTGCCTATTTTATGCTTTGCAGAGAGACGTCAGTCTCGCTAGTAGTTCCATGTGGACTTCGACGTTTAGCTTGATACCTCAGCTACGATCTTGTGCCCTCAGCAGGATCTGGTAGATAGTCAAGCTTCTTAGCCTTTTTCATTTGTAGATGTCTGTACTCAGACATGTTAAGCTTCCGCATGTGCTTTGACTTGTATGCTCTGAATGTTGGGTCATGAGACCCATGTTTGTAATATCTCACTCCTCGGAGCCTAATGAATAAATACTTTGAGTCGTAGAGTTCCGTTGTGATGCCATGTTGTATTTGCACATATCAAGCATATTGTGTGTATGTTATTGAAATGCTTGGTATGTGTGGGATCCGACAACCTAGTTGTTTATCCTTGGTAGCATCTCTTATGGGGAAATGTAGTCTTGTGCTCCCATGAGCCATAGTAGTCCGCTACAGCCTGGTTCACCGGAGTCCTACTATCCCAGCACTACTGCTCCAGAACACTTGACTGGCCGGCATGTGATTCACTTTGTTCCTGTGTCTGTCCCTTCAGGGAAATGTCACGCGGTGACATCCAGAGTCCTGCCTAGCCTGCTACAGCCTGGTTCACCGGAGTCCTGTTAGCCCAGTGCTACAACCTGGATTCGCACGCTGCTGACCGACATGCTCGATGTTGATTCATGTATGCCTGTCCTCGTAAGTTAGTGCCACTTTGGGTTCACGACTAGTCATGTTGGCCCAGGTTCTCTGTCATATGGATGCTAGCGACACTATCATATACGTGAGCCAAAAGGCGCAAACGGTCCCGGGCCATGGTAAGGTGACACCCGTGGGAATACCGTGCGTGAGGCCGCAAAGTGATATGAGGTGTTACCGGCTAGATCGATGTGACTTGGAATCGGGGTCCTGACAGTTTTGGTATCAGAGCCTGACTGCCTGTAGGATTACCAAGCCAAGTTGGTCGAAGTCGTGTCTAGAAATGCTTTAGTTATATAAGGGAATTGATTGTGGAAGGGAACGTAAGGTTCTTTTTACTCCTTTACCTTATGCCTTTCTGATCTGAGTCAACCTCTTCTTTTCTACGGGGATTAAGAGCTAGGCCTTCTCATCTATCTATCAGGATGACGAGTTACTATGATAGAGACTTATAAGATTGATGGATTCAAGCCCCAGTTCAGTTCCTACTACTTCCATGTGTTGATAGTTGATCTCGGAACCTTGATATTGTGATGCTGAGTGGCTATGCCACCATTTTTTTAGGATGTCTCAAATCTTCTTCGAGCATTTACAGCCGTTATGCTGTCCGAGTGATCTCAGGTTTCTAAGCAATCTGATGCATTTGCAAATTCCTTCTTACCGCTCCGAAGTTCCTTTGTGTCAGATTAACCACACTAACTAGTGTGCTGAGGTACTTCATTGCCTCGGTATATATGTTGGAGCTATTATCATGACTCTAGGTGTCTTATGAAACCATCTAGTAATCCGGCCATGTTTATGTTCCTAGTGTGATGAATCTGGCCATCATTCTTGAAAGCATCCCGTGATGCCATTTAGTTAGTAGGCATTCCACTCCTGGGTTCTTGAACCCGACATTCACTCTACTCATTCATGTTGATAGTGTTTGCTAGTTCCTTTAGGATATTAGTAACCTTTGCGATAGTCCACGAGGTCCGTGGTATATCCTTCTTCCAAATACCATGAACCATTAAGGCATAAGTTCTTTGAACCAAAAGATCACAATCAGAGTACTCTGGAGGAGTTCTCCGTTCATAATTGTGACTCTGCCAGTTCTACCTTCTCTGCATGGGTTATCCGGAAGAAACCTGTTGAGCTTTGCTAGACATACTAATCTATGCATACACAACTCAGAAAATTATATGCTCCTTGAGTTGTTCCTCTTCAGTTGTATTCCGACCCTAGTCTATCACTTGATAGTCAGGAATAGTTGTGCATTCGTCTTATCGATGCCTATTACTCCCGTGGTCCATCAAGCCGTTCTATTTTAGAATGACTAGGAGAAACAAACTCCAGTACCTCATCCATTTCTAGGATTGGGTCAAAGCAGTTGTATTCCGCAGATCAAATGCAATCAAGCTATTGGTCTGTTCTACCTTGAAGTATTATCCACTTTATGTGAGGAATGTCATGAGAATTGCACCTTCCCTTACGAATTCTTAATGTAGTGATACTTCTCGCCATCATTATTCATTCCTCGGTGTCATGTTGTCGCAACCGGAATACCGACAAGTGAATTGTGATGTGTGAAATCAATACTCCTAGCAACTGTGTTGCTTGGTAGTTAATGGACAATAACCTCATACTTGCGTGTTGGTTATGGAATCATGATTCTAAGATAGATTGTGCTACCTAGACCATTTTCCTGGTGCACTCCTCGATCTTTGAGCTAAGATTGAATCCCTTGCTTTTCTGATCATGTTGTCTTGCCTTGAAAAGCAAGATTGTTCTCGAGCTTAGAGACATATCAGTGGTTTGTGATTTTCCGGATATCTTCTCGGAAGTATTACCAGGTTTTCCCCTGACTGTTATGTTGAGCTCGTGATCATGTTGGTTTTTCCTCTAAACCACCCATTCTCCAAGATTCTGTGTTGGATACCCGTGAACTAGTTCAATAAGCTAAACAATAACTTGGAGAGTTGGAAGATGAAAGCTTGTCCCACTTAGTTCATTTCCAAAGGGATATCCTTGTGTTTTTGTGGTTGTTGAACAAAGATGATATCTTCATCGATTGCTCCTCGTGATCAGTTGTTGAACCTATCACCTTCCCAAACCTTGATTTGAGTGTCGGCCATCGTCAAATCAAGTTAAAACCAACGATATTCGTAATGTTGTCTTACTCATGGTTGACTCCTCGAGCATACACCATTACATCTTTGGTCTGACCAATACTATCACATTGTTCACATAATGGTGGAAGTCCAGTGATATGGAAATTCCGATGAGTTGCTATTAAGCCCATCAGCAGCATTGTGTCTCCCCCATGAGTCATGTTGAACATCAACCTAGTGTTGAAAACTTTGTAAGCAATGCCTTTGTGTTCCGTTCATGAAGCTTATGCTTGGATGGAAGAAGTGACTTCCTCGAATTCATGTGCATTTGGTGCAAGTTGACGCCGTGTGTTCTCGAGAAAGATTGTTTTTGTTTCCTCTAGTACCATCCCAAGTCAGTTATGCATGGGTGAATGTATTCTATGGTTTGGTAGATTAATTACCTCCACTCCATATGTATTCCCTAGCACACCAAGCCACTGATTGACTTGTTCAAGGAAAAGAAGTCTATGCTAGGGATCTAATCCATGGACTTGCTTAAAGACTTCGAAATCCTTGATGATGCTTCCCGACCAGAACTCGATAGTGTTTTATTATAAGACTACTATGTGGTCATTCTTGTCTTGGACAACATGCTCACATGTGTGTAGCAGAACCATCTCATGTTTTGGAGCTTGCTATCGTAGTTCATCTCCTGAGAGTCTCGCAACGTTATCTCGTCGACTTGTGTTGCAACCTTTCTTTTCTAGACATGTTGTCTGAAAAAAATCATGTTACCAGTCAGATCTGAATCTCAGGCAGATATGATGGCTGGAACATTTCCAAGATCTATGATGTAGGTCCCGACGAGGTTGATGTTCTAGCCGACACACCTAGTCGGAAGATCTATTACGGTAGTATCTTGAATGAGCAATTCGACCATCTTCTCCATGAGTATTTGGTATGACTTATTCCACAAGTTGTTCCTTATGGATTTTTGTGCTCCCGAAGTCCGACCTTTACTTGATGGCCATGTTGATGCTTTTAAGCATTGACTGTGGTACCTAGTACATCAAGGAGAACATTAGAAGCGGAGTACTAAATGTCTCTCGGTCAATCATCTAGATTTGCTTCTTTGGCATTGCTAAGGAAAAATCTGAGAAAGTGATGTCCTCCTTGCATCTGCATCCTCCATCACCGTTCATCATGGTAGTATGATGTGTTGCCAGGATCCTCGGCACGGATGTTGGTAAAACCTTGATGAATACAGAAATGCTCAAGTTCTTGAGAGCACGCTCAGTCACTAGGTTATATCCTCGGTATCAATTGGAATGTGCCTTCCGTTCCCGAGTTGTCCTATAACTCTAGTTTCTTCTCCAAACTGAGTATGCCATTCTTTAGAATTCATTCAAACGATCAATTGTGATTTTCCTTAGGCTGGTATAGAGAGTTTCAATGATCTCTGTATCAAAAGTAATTCTTTTGCCACTTAAGGGAATAATTCTACGAGTCACCTTCCCCGAGGTGTCCCGTTATGGAATCATGGCAATTATCTCCTTACTACCTTGAAAACCATGCACTATCCTACTCCGGCATGGAATTGTCTCCTACCAATTTGAACCTTTGTCATATGTTTCTCATCCATCATCTCTGATGTGTGTTTTGCGTCTTAGCTCAAGGGATGTTTCTACGTCTCATTCCGTGAGTTGATCTTGTGTTCATTAAGATCGATGATCCATTCTTGTGAGGTTGTCTTGCTCTCTTGTCGCCATGTTGGATGAAGTTCTCGAAGGAAAGGATGTCATAATCAAAGATGATGATCGAATCAACGTTCTTATGAAGTGCAACATGGATCGTGAAGACTGTGTCAGTTCTGTGTCCCCTTTGTCTTCTTACCTCACGTCCTGAATCTCGGGACGAGATTCTTGTTTAGCGGGGGTGAGTTGTCACAGCCCTAGAATTTGTTTGTAATTAGTTGCATTTGAGAGCATCATGCATCATGTCTAAATTCTGAAAGTTGAATTGAGGTTAGTTGAAACCCTCAGAAGTCACTTCAGAAATAATCAACATTAAAATCTTTTCAAATGGGTCCAAGAAAATGTTCATGTTTCTCTTTGAAAATATTGGCCAGAACTAAAATTCAAACCAATATTTTCAGGAGCTCATAAATATTTATTTTGGACATTTGGAATTAATTCAATAATTATTTGCACTGGATTTATATTTGATATATTTCAAATATGATCCAATAATTTTGGAAATTGTTGTGGGGCTTTGTATTAATTTCACTAGTCCATACAACAATTTACAGAAGCTCGAAAAATGATTTGGGTTAAAAATCAAATCAAAACAGATTTAAAGAAAATAGGAAACATGAAATAAAAGAGAGAGAGAGAGGGAATCGTACCTGGCCTCACCTGTGCAGCCCACCAACCGGCCCAACACTGTAGCTAGCCGGCCCAACCCATCTCTACCTCCCCTGTCGTCTTCCTCCTCTTGCCAGGAGGACGAAGGGCGTGTGCCCGACGCGCGCATGCCCGCGCCAACCACCTCCTGCTTGCCTGCTCGCCACTGAACGCCTCTGGGAGACGCCACACAACCCCCTGACCCCTCTCACTCTTCCCCGTGGCCCTCCTCTCCTCTGCTCTCGCTCTCTCTTCCGAAGCCGAGCGGAGCTGTCGCCGCCGCTCGTCGTTGTCGCGGCCACCGCCTCCCCCTCGACCCCTCGCCGTGCATGCGAGCTCCGTCTTGACGTCCCCGACCCCCTCAACGAGCCACGAGGCCCCGGACACGCTGCAACGCCGCCACCGCTGGCGTTTCCCTCATCGTCCACCGGAGATCGTCGTTGTCGGTTCGCCGCCTCCCGAGCTTCCCCGAGCCCGCTTCGACGCCTGCTGCAACAGTTGTGAGCTGATGCTCCTCGTCCCCCTCTCTGTTTTCTCATTTGCACGCCGTAGCTGCCGCTTCGCCGATGACCGAACCCACCGCCGCCCGGCTTTGTCGCCGCCGTGGCCCGAGCTCGAACCACCCACGCCCTTGCACCGCATCGCGCTCCTGGTGCCTCCAGGAGGCCGCCTAGCCCCTCTACGCGCTCGCCTACTTGCTCTAGCGCCACGCTTGCACGAAGCCGAGCTCCGGCCGCCGCCTCACTCGCCGTCGTTGCCGTTTCTGGCCGCCCTATTACCACCCACCACCACCGATCGACACGCCTCGTCGCGCTGCGTTCGCAGGACCCATCCACATGAGCTCTCGTCACTGGAATCGGCCGGACGGGAAACCCCGCCGTGTTCCGTTTAGCGCCACCGGCTAACCGCCGTTCTAGATGACGTGGACACATCATTAGGGGCTAATGGACCACTAATTATGCCCCACAGTCACTGACACCTGGGCCCCATGTTTTAGTTAACCGCAGTTTGTTTCTCTGTTTAGCTTAAACTAATAACAGTGGCCCCACGCGTCAGCGTTGACTTGCTGACGTGGTCATTGACCAGGCCTCACACGTCAGTGACCCAATCAGCAGTGTGTCACTGACCAGTGGGCCCCACTGGTCAGGTTTGACCTGGACGATCCTGTTGACCAGCTGACGCCAGCATGACTTAATGCTAACGCAGTAAAGTTTTCTGGAATTAAAATAAATCAGAAATGATTTATAAATTTCAGAAAATACACCAAACTTCTAAAAATCATAGAAATTCAACCGTAGCTTAGAATGAAATAATTGATACATAAAAATTATCAGAAAAATTCAAGGAATCCATCTGTACCATTTTCATGCATGTTTGAACAATGTTTGTCCTCTGCTTTGGACAAAACAAATAAAGGGCATTTAAATAATCATATATGGAGTTGGAATTTGAATCATGTATTCAAACCAACTTCATTTAAGTCATAGCTAGATGCATTAGCTCAAATCACAGCATTTTGCCATGTCATGATCATGCATCATATTGTGGCATTGCATTGATTGTGTTCTTTTCTCAGTCGCCGGTGTTTGTCCCCTCTCGGTACACGTGTACCGACGACGAGAACGATGACACCGATGAAGTGTGTTCCTCTTCAGAAGTGTCAGGCAAGCAGAACCCCCTTGTTCATTCTGATACAATCCCACTCTCTCGCTCCTGCTCTCTTTTACTACATTAGGACAACAACGATTCAACTGTTACATGCTGCGGTAGTTGAACCCCTTTCCTCTGCATGACCTGTCATTGCCACAGTAAATAGATGAAACCCACTAGCATGAGTAGGAGTTGTTTGAGCCCTGATATGCCTACTCATTCATGTTTGTTTGTCATGCCTGCTACTTCTTAGAGTTGAGTCAGGTCCGATTCATCGGGGATGAATTGGAATGTGGTGAACATGTCCTACTGTTGAGAGCTAAGTGTGCGAACATGATTTGGTAAAGGTAGCGGTGAGAGGCCATGTAGGAGTACATGGTGGGTTGTCTCATTGCAGCCGTCCTCAGGAACTGAGTTCTGTGTTTGTGATCCATGAACAGTTACTACCACACATTGGGCTCCGGGCGCTTCAAGCTCTCTCGACTTATTAATCAACCTGATCTCTGTCCAGGAGTTGCAACTAGTTTCTGGTGTTTGTAGGTAGTGTTAGTAGTCTACTAAGTGGCACCCGGTATAGGTGGGCTTGGGACAGACTAGGCACAGTGGTACCAAGTGGCACCCGGATGGTGGGCTTGGGAACCCTGCTCACATTGTTTGGGGCCGTGAGCGACACCTGACGGTGTACAAAAAGAGGGGTGCACTTTTTGTACCCCTATAACTGTGCACGGGCAGTCAGAGCCGCGGGCACCACCACACCAAGCAAGGCAAGGGAGGTGAGCCAGGGTAAGCCCGAAGCTCAAGGGAACTAGGATGACGCCAAGCCAAAACCACGAAGAACAAAGGAGACGAAGCGGACTCCACCGGCAAGATCCTTGCCGGGAGATAGCTTTGGCAACCCCGACAAGACCCTTGCCGCGGCGACTCGCCCCACGCCTACGGAGCAAATCACCCTTGAGTCCACTGCCCCCATGGGGCAAGGATTCGAGAGACATCCCCGTGGTGGCATGCAGATCTTTGTGAAGACATTCAAGATCAGATACACATTAAGAAGACGATGACCTTTGGCGAGATACCAGCCAGGGAAGACCACAAGGCCCTCGGCAAGCGCCTTGCTGGGGATGACAGCAGGCGCCCCGGCAAGGCCCTTGCCAAGAACATTCGCAGGGCCACCATCAGGCCCACGCCGACTAAACCTCCACCACTGTACGCATGCGGCTGCCGACCCAACCAGCTGGGCAGGCACCTACGTGGCGGCATGAAGATCTTCGTGAAGACCCTCCACTGCAGCACCTCAGCTGCCTGCCTATCTACATGGCATCACATGCATCGCTGGCCAGGGTGCGTGTCGACACAAGAAGGAGCGGCGACGGACGAGACAGGTTTCTCCCCCGTCCCCAATAAAGCAAGGACACCTAAGCAAGACACATTAAATGTGCCTTGTCATGTAATGCGAGGGATAACCTCGCATCACTGTACCTTTCCATCTCTTGTGTGCCACTGTGGCGACCCCTTTTTCTATAAAAGGAGGCCCGAGGCGACCAGGAGAAGGATTCAGCTTTTTGGAGCTCCTAATGCCCCAGAGCTAGCTCAAGAAAAGGAATATACATCCACCAAAGCAGGAGTAGGGTTTTACGCATCCTCGTGGCCCGAACCTGGATAAACAAACTGTGTACTATCTATTTGCAACTTGTGACGCCCCCGATTCAATCGTACACTAATCATGCACGCAAATGTGTACGATCAAGATCAGGGACTCACGGAAGATATCACAACACAACTCTACAAATAAAATAAGTCATACAAGCATCATAATACAAGCCAGGGGCCTCGAGGGCTCGAATACAAGTGCTCGATCATAGACGAGTCAGCGGAAGCAACAATATCTGAGTACAGACATAAGTTAACAAGTTTGCCTTAAGAAGGCTAGCACAAACTGGGATACAGATCGAAAGAGGCGCATGCCTCCTGCCTGGGATCCTCCTATCTACTCCTGGTCGTCGTCAGCAGGCAGCACGTAGTAGTAGGCACCTCCGGTGTAGTAGGGGTCGTCGTCGACGGTGGCGTCTGGCTCCTGGACTCCAGCATCTGGTTGCGACAACCAGGAAGAAAGGAAAGGGGAAAAGGGGGGAGAAAGCAACCGTGAGTACTCATCCAAAGTACTCGCAAGCAAGGAACTACACTACATATGCATGGGTATATGTGTAAAGGGCCATATCAGTGGACTGAACTGCAGAATGCCAGAATAAGAGGGGGATAGCTAATCCTGTCGAAGACTACGCTTCTGGCAGCCTCCGTCTTGCAGCATGTAGGAGAGAGTAGATTGAAGTCCTCCAAGTAGCATCTTCAAGTAGCATCTCCAAGCAGCATCTCCAAGTAGCATCGCATAGCATAACCCTACCCGGCGATCCTCCTCTCGTCGCCCTGTAGAAAAGCGATCACCGGGTTGTCTGTGGAACTTGGAAGGGTGTGTTTTATTAAGTATCCGGTTCTAGTTGTCATAAGGTCAAGGTACAACTCCAAGTCGTCCTGTTACCGAAGATCGCGGCTATTCGAATAGATTAACTTCCCTGCAGGGGTGCACCACATAACCCAACACGCTTGATCCCATTTGGCCGGACACACTTTCCTGGGTCATGCCCGGCCTCGGAAGATCAACACGTCGCAGCCCCACCTAGGCAAAACAGAGAGGCCAGCACGCCGGTCTAAACCTAAGCGCACAGGGGTCTGGGCCCATCGCCCATAGCACACCTGCACGTTGCGAGGGCGGCCGAAAACAGACCTAGCCTAGTGGCGTTCCAGTCCAATTCGGCGCGCGCCGCTCCGTCGCTGACGTCTGAAGTGCTTCGGCTGATACCACGACGTCGGGATACCCATAACTACTCCCACGTAGATGGTTAGTGCGTATAGGCTCGTAGCCAGACTCAGATCAAATACCAAGATCTCGTTAAGCGTGTTAAGTATCCGCGAACGCCGAACAGGGCCAGGCCCACCTGTCTCCTAGGTGGTCTCAACCTGCCCTGTCGCTCCGCCGCAAAGTAACAGTCGAGGGCCGTCGGGAACCCAGGCCCACCTTTACCGGGATGGAGCCACCTGTCCTTTCAGCCCCCTCGTCAGAATCACTTGCGGGTACTCAATGAGCTGACCCGACTTTAGTCACCATCTGAATAGTATGTAGGTATGTATAGTATATACCCGTGATCACCTCCCAAGTGATCACGGCCCGATAGTATAGCAAGGCAGACTGACAAGAATGTAGGGCCAATGATGATAAACTAGCATCCTATACTAAGCATTTAGGATTGCAGGTAAGGTATCAACAGATGTAGCGACAATGTCAGGCTATGCATCAGAATAGGATTAACGAAAGCAGTAACATGCTACACTACTCTAATGCAAGCAGTATAGAGGAGAATAGGCGATATCTGGTGATCAAGGGGGGGGGCTTGCCTAGTTGCTCTGGCAAGAGAGAGGGGTCGTCAACTCCGTAGTCGAACTGGTCAGCAGCAGCGTCGGTCTCGTAGTCTACCGGAGAGAAGAGGGGGAAGAAGTAATGAATACAGAGCGAACAAAGCATCACAAAATATAACAAGGCAATACGCGGTGTTCGGTGTGCCCTAACGCGGTAGTAGGTGATACCGGTGAAGGGGGGGAAAACATCCGGGAAAGTATTCCCGGTGTTTCGTGTTTTCGGGCAGAGGAGCCGGAGGGGGAAAGTTGCGGGTTCGATAGGTTAGGGGGGTGTGGCGGACGAACGGACTGCGTATCCGAATTCGTCCCGTCGTTCTGAGCAACTTTCATGTTGAAAATATTTTAATCCGAGTTACGGATTAAAAGATATGATTTTTAAAAGATTTTAACAATTTTGGAATTTAATTATTTATTTAATTAATTCAAAAAAAATGTATTTTATGACGTCAGCATGATGTCATGCTGACGTCAGCAGTCAACAGGGGTTGACTGAGTCAACCCTGACATGTGGGTCCCGTGGGACCCACCTGTCATACACTGTTAGGTTAATTAGGATTTAGTTAAACTAATTACTGTTTAATTAAGCTAACAGGTTAATTAAATTAATTAATTAAGGTTAATTAACTTAATTTAATTAATTAATTAATTAATTAAATTTGTTTTATTTTAATTATTGTTTTTATTTATTTATTTATTTATTTATTTAAACTCCCTTTTTTTTAAACGTTTCTGGGGCTGGGGCCCCTTTGTCAGTGGGCCAAAGGCCTAGCGGGTTTGGGCGCTATCGGGCGGGCGTTGGCGCCCGACTGGGCGAGTGCTCGCCCGCAGGAATTGCAGCGGGGCGAGGCCACCGGGGCTGCGGTGGGGCGCCGACCAGGGCGGTGGCGTGGTGGCTGGCAGGGTGGCCGCGGGGCAGATGCGGGTCGGCGCGGCTGGGTGCGAACGG